>NC_056746.1:212811626-212824126 GCF_019279795.1 Protopterus annectens | reverse complement strand
ACAACATTGCCGGCATCAGAGTTGCCACTGTTTCCTGCTCCTTCCCTTGTTGTGCAACTCCAACTGAACTTTTGTACTGGTTTACAACTAAAGGCTCCAAAGCATCATCAGGCAGCAAGTCATCAGATGCTTCTTATTCCACCATTTTGCCTTAGTTTGGGAAGTCATTTTTCCATTATGCAGTGACATTATCTGTATTGGATTGTCTGCATTAAATCCTCTACTTCACATGTATTCCATATCTTCAGTTTCTAAGTGTTTAACTTCTACCTTACTAATCCTCTATTTTACAACCCTCCCACTCTTTGTTTTCTTTTTTGTATTGTAAAAGTTTCATATCTGAGTGTCTTTGCTTGTATTTGTTTTTTAATATCTCTGGAGATTAATTTTTTATTGATTATTTGGCTTTCTCCTTTGCATAAATAGTGCACCATATCAGATTTCTTTTCTTTCCCATGTCCATGTTTCTTTTTTTATACCTTTCAAAAATCTCTGGGTTTTGTTCTTTATGTTTTCACACTTCGTCTGTCACTTCTTTTTCCAGGCAGCACAAAGTTTCTTTGTGTATGTCATTTTTTTTCATGGATTTGTATTAATGAATGCAATATTGCATTTCAAGATTTTGACAGTTTTCTTATGTTCATAGGTTCATAGGTGTGTACTAAGCTAATGACCCTGGAGCCTTTACAAGCCTAGTCCATAGAAGTGCCCTGACATTGTGACACTTGACGTTAGTCCCCAGTGCCTCTATCAAGTAGAGCCACTGGAGTGATCCCCAGGGTGAACTTTCTATTACCTATCCACTCATCAAGATTTGTCTTGAAGAGGGCCAGTGAGGTGCTCTGCTTGACATTTATGGAAAGTCTATTCCAGAGCATGGGCATTCTCTGGGTGAGGAACCTGTCCTTCCAGCATGTTCTGTTGATTGTGGTAATGAGGCTGAGGTATCTGGAGAGTGTGGTGTGGAGGGAGTGGGATTTCTTTAGATGTAGCATTTCTAACAGAGCTGGTTCAGACATGACTTTGTAAGTCAAGCAGAGATCACCTCTAAGTAGGTGATATGAGACAGAGAATAGCTGGAGTCTTTTGAGTCTGTCTGTGTAGGACATGTGTTTAATGCCTAGGATCCTCTTTGTAAGGTACTTCTGTGGCCACTCCAATTGTTGCAGGTGTCTAGTGAGGTACATGCCAAATGGAGCATTATACTCGATGATTGGTCTAATGAGGGAAGAGTAGAGAAAGAGAGAGATGACTTCTTTCTTCTTTGATGCAAAACCCTTGGTAATGAGATGTGCCACATAGAAGGACTTACTGACCACAGTGGCAATGTGGTGCTTGAAGGAGAGGTTGCTGTCAACCTGTGTCCCATATCTCTTATAATGCCTTCAGTGTTCAGTGGGCTCCCATCGATGTGGTAGTTAGTGGGAACTGAGTTTTTACCAAAGGGGATGATGAAACATTTTTTGGCATTAAGCTTAAGGCCATGGTTTTAACAGCAGTCATTGGTCTCATTGAGGCCTTTCTGTAGGATGTCTGCATCACTTGGGGAGTTATAATGGCTCCCAGCTTGCAGTCGTCTGTGAACTTGGTCAGCCAGTGCCCCTTTGTGTTGGCCTGGACTTCTGAGAAGTAGATGTCAAACAGGAGAGGACCCAGGACCGACCCTGTGGGACTCCACTCGTAACTGTTTGGCAGACTGACTTGCAGTTTGCTACTTTCACACTGTGTGTTCTATCTGTGAGCCAATTTGCAATCTGCTTAGTGATATAGGGGTTGATGCCTAGATTGGTGAGTTTATCAATAATTCCTGAGTGAGGAATGGTATCAAAGGCCTTAGCCAGATCGAGGTAGGCTGTATACACTGCCTTACCTTCACCCACAGCTCTGGTGACTGACTCAAAGAAGTCAACCAGGTTGAGCAGGCATGACTCCCTTTCACAAAGCCAAACTGTGTGGGGTCCACAGTTTGGAGATTTCTTATATCTTTGTTAATCAGGTCCATGATGATGGCATCCATAGTTTTACATATCAGACTCATCAGGCTAATGGGGCAATAATTCCCAGGGTCTGTAATCACGCCTCCTTTATGGAGAGGGATGACTGATACAATGTGACATTCAGTAGGGACAAAGCCTGAGGTGAGGCTCTGACTGAACAGGGCACACAGATGTGGTGCCATTTCACTTTGTAGTTCATGTAGAACACAGCCAAGGATATTATTGGCTTCCATGGAAGTTGTATTCTTGGCCCTGGACAATGAAGCTTTAACCTGGGCTGCAGTAATGCTGGGTGCCTGGCATTCTTCCGGTATTGTGATTCGTCCTTTAGGGGAGGAGAGAGGGGTAAAGTTGGCACTGAATCTCTTGGCCAGTATGTTGGCAATATCTGTTAGCTCAGTATAGGAGGTACCATTGTGCAGCAACTCAGCACATATCTGGGTATTGCCGTGGAGGTTCTTGATATAACTATAAAAGGCTTTGTGATTGTTTTTAGTGCCTGCCGCAATTCTGCCTTCATAGCTGGCTTTAGAGGATTTGATGAGGGATCTCAACTTTTTGTTGAGGCTAATAAGGAAGTTTTTCCAGTCTTGGTACTTCACCTTTTTCAGCAACAGTTTCTCTGTTGTAGAGTTTATTAATGGCAGGGGGCCACCAGATTGGCTTCCTTTTTTTAGAGGAGAGCGTATTGATTCTGTTGGGTATGGCTAGTTCCATGCCTTTATGTACATGCTCGTACAGTGCCTTGGTGTATGATTCGGCAGTCATGCAGCTATTTTCCATTGCCATGGGTGTCATGAAGTTAGCCACGTCTATTTTTAGGAGTCCAAAGTCAGCTTTGGAGAAGTTTTTCAAGGTGGTTACATTCGCGGGGGGTGTGGGTGAGATATGGATTTCCATGGTGATTAGTTTATGGTCAGATCTGACCAGGGAGGGACTGACTATTGGTGTAGACAAATGGTCACCCATGTTAGTAATAACCAAGTAAAGGATGTTGCTTCCTCTAGTGGAGGTCAGAATGAGCTGTTCCAGGGCATTAGATTCAATGAATTCCAGGAAGCGTTGGGCCAGTGTATTGGTGCTTGAGTAGTTTTCCCAGTTGATGGAGGGGTAGTTGAAGTCTCCTAGTGTGAGAGTGTTGGGTTGGACCTTGATAGAGTCCAGGATGCTTAGGAACATGGAATGAGAGTCTAGGGTCATGGTTGGGGACCTGGATCACAGTCTTACCCAATGTTAGTTGTACCTGAAGTATCTCAGATGCATTATGCTGGGCTAATAGTCTGGAGGTGTGCATATCCTTTATGAATATGGAGACACCACCATCTTTGGAGCTTCGGTCCATGTTTTGGGGCTGAAAGGTGTGGAATGAGTTATAGCCTGGTAGTGCAGGGGTGCTTTCTGCTGCTTTAAACCAGGTCTCTGCTACAGCACAAATGATGCTCTCCATTTTGAGGAGTGCTTCGAGCAAGTGCATCTTGAAATTTAGACTTCTAGCATTGAGTAGCATGACCCTCAGATTGCATTTATTTATAGCTGTTGCAGTGGTAATTTGGTCTTTAGAACACCACCTAAAAAAGGCACTATAGGGGTGGCAAGAGCCTTAGCCAGTACCCGGACACCCAGAGGTGACAGATACAGGTCATCTCTGGCAGAGCATTGAGGTCTGTCAATCATGTCATCCCAAGGAGACAGATATTGGATCCCCTTAGAATTACACCAGAAACTTAGCCAATTGTTGAAGTCAATAATTTTTTTGTTTATGCTGCTGTACCATTCTGGGTGACAGTAGGATACTGCTCAGGGCTATTATCATACCTCCCTGGGCTACATAATCCAAAAGCTCCACCATGTCTCTTTTCATGTAGTCCAGGGAGGTGCATCTCAGGTAATTCACACCCACATGGGCAATGACAGAGTCATACTTGTACTTGTTGTGGACTGACATGAGTATGTCTGTTATGTGTCAGATTCTGGCTCGTGATAGACAGCTGACTGTTACCTTCTCCTTATTCAACCTAGTGAGTGGGACATCTGTGTGCCTCACTACTGAGTCACCTATGATTAGTGTATTGGGCAAGGTGTTTAGCCTTAGGTTGAGGGGCACACTGTGGAGGTGAGCTACATGTCCTCTGTTTTGTGCTGTGTTGTGGTGGTCAAATGTGTTTCTGTCTTGGAGGTCTCTGCTGTTTGGGTAAATTTCTATTGAGTGCCTCTGCAAAGGTGGGTTTGTGGTTTGTGTTTTTATGTGAGAGCTGTGATAGTGGGTGTTCTGAAGGCCTATGTGTTCCATGTGATGTCGTGCAGGTGTTGACCATCTCCTCTTGACCAGCTAGTCCGGTCTTGGCTGGAAAGTGCATAGCTTCCAATTTTGTGATAGAAGTGCATCTCTCACAAGTCTGAGTGTTGGGAGGTAAGAGGAGAGAGTTGTCTGTGTACATGAGGCAGTTGCTACACTGCCTCAGAATGCCCAAGTGCAGCAGGTTAATAGGAGAAAGCACAGGGAACTACCATTTAATCATGCCAGGAGGGGTGGTCATAACTACTAAGTACTGGAGTTATTTCCATGAAGAATGACTAGTGCTGATGGCTCTTAAGTGTGTTATAATAATTGCTACAAAAACCTGTTGAAGTGCAAAGTGATTAGGTTATCTGAAGTGCAAGAAAGAAAGAACTAGCAAGATCTAAGGGAAAAACTGAAGAGCAGACTTGCTGGCACCAGTAATAGTTTACCTCAACTCGGCGGTGCTGAGCAGAGCTTAAACAAATGCAAACACATGCAAATGCGGGCTTTTAAACCAGAAAGTTGAAAGGGATAAAAAACTGCCCAAACATTCAATAAACTACAATTTCTGGGCCAGAAATCACTCCTCTTGTGGTAGATAGGCTACCTAGTGCTTACCACTCCCACTGATAAGCTAGAAGGCTTCCCTCCAACACAGAAGGGGTTGGGGGGGCTCAGAAGCTTACAAAATGTTCTGGATACAGCAAACCTGTATCAGGACTAGACTAGTTAAAGGAAAGGTGGGAAACAAGCAGAAACACGGACTTTTAAACCAGAAAGTTGAAGGGGATTGAAAAACTACCCAAACGGCCACTAAACTACAATTTCTGGGCCAGAAACCACTCCTCTTATGGTAGATAGGCTACCTAGTGCTTATCACTCCCACTGATAAGCTACAAGGCTTCTCTCCAACACAGAAAGCATGAGGGGGCTCAGAAGCTTAAAAAGAGTTCTGAATACAGCAAATCTGTATCTTGACTAGTTACAGGAAGGGTGGGAAACAAGCTTAGAAATTTGTTTTAACAGAAAAAAATTCAAATGTAGTGCAAGTAAGCACACTTGAGTGTGTAGCAATATTAAAGCAAATGCAGTTTAAATAAATGCAATTAAGTTTAAAAAAATGACTAAAAACGTGCAAAAAACAGTAAATTAGGAAAAAACAAAATGGAGGCACTTTGAGTATCAGAAAACAATGCCAGCAAATATATAAATAATTCAGTCAAGCAAAAATTAAAACAGTGCAGAACTCTGAACAGTTAAAAAGTGCCAAAAATATACTTATCAGCTCTATAGTTCCAGATTGTTTGAGAAGCACACTCAGTCAAAATACAAGGAGATTCTAGCAATGGTAGATTCTAGCAAAGTGCTTTTTTTTATAAAGTAGAAAGGGAGAATGGAGGAACAGAACATAATTCAAAGTTAAGAAACTAAATGGGTTGACCTTCTCAAATGTTCTAGGTAGAATGAGCTAATGACACTAGACTGGGAGGAATGTCCCAGATCAAATTTACAGTAGGGGTGGGCAACTGCAATGCCACCAAGTATAACAACAAGACTCCAACCGGGAGGGAGGGCAGGGAACCCAGTATGAAAAATCAGTTTACAGTTAAGTAATTTAATAAAAATGCAATTACAGTAATGAAACACTATCTTGCACTGAAAAATACAATTAAAACAACATAAAATAGTACACAAATGCAGTGAAGCTGTAAAACAAGCTTTATAACAGTGCAAAATGTAGTAGATTAGCTGTATAGCGTAATTATAAGTGTTAAAAAGTGTAATTCAATGAAATAAATGTAAGAAATAACTTATTCTGCTCTTGAAGTCTTAGGGGAATTTCTGTTTTGTCCTAGTGATGAATCACCACTCCACAGCCTGGTAAATATAAGCACAGCCCCATGAAGACACAGGGTTTAAATACCAGAAAGCTGGAAGAATCTAGAGGCTCAAATTATTACCCAGTTCTGCTAGCCCCTACTCTTTCAACCAATCACTCATGCTGGAGAATATCAGGCAACCCTGTTACTCACTTAACAGAGAAGACAAGACACCATCAGCAGAAGATGGCTGCCAGAAACACAGGAAACTCAAACAAAACAACCAGGCCTGGATAACAGCAGGCCTCCATCCAGACCTAACTAGAACACAGAAACCTCACAAAAAATGCACAGAAAAGCACAGATAGAGCACTCACAAACAGAAAATGCAACTCACGGTATGAAAAAGCAGTTTACAGTTAATTAATTTAGTAAAAATGCAATTACAGTAATGAAACACTATCTAGCAATGAAAAATACAGTTAAAACAGTATAAAACAGTACACAAATTCAGTGAAACAGTAAAAAAAGCTTTTTAACAGTGCAAAATATAGTAGGTTAGCTGTATAGCCCGATTATAAGCATTCAGAAGTGCAACTCAAATAAATGTAAGAAATAACTTATTCTGATCTTGGAGTCTTAGGGAATTTCTGCTTTGTCTTGTGCAAGTATTTTTCTTTCCTTTAATTTCTCTCTTAATATGTCTGAATATCTTCTATCTGGAAATTCTGGGCTTGTTGCATAATAACAGTACATAATTTATTCCTTATTGTCAATAGTCCACTCTGTCATCTTTATGGTCCATTTTTGGCCTGTCAGTTTTCTGTGTTTTTTGTGGACTACTACTTCCTTTTATAATGGGGTACCCCATTGTAAGAATGTGTCTGTGTCTTAAGGATTCTATGCTGCCATTTTTTCCAGTCCTGACACCAGTGCACACACCAGGGCTGAGCACTTTTTTAATCCTGGAACCTGTGTGTCCAGCTGTCTTTTTTTTAACCCTCTTTGCTCCATGATCTATGCTATATAAGATATATTCTATATATTAGTGCCATCTTGGTGGGATTTTGGATATCAGAGTCTACCACATGAATGTACTCACCAATACACTAACACTTGAGGATAAATTCAGTTCCAGCAATACTACTCTCCTTTTCTTGCTGACCTCATCATTTCTCCATTCAGACCTCTAGTCTTGATTACTATATTAATTTGTTTTATCAGACTTCTAACATTTTGGGTCTTATTTACTTTCTATAATATATTTCCTTCATTGATCTTACTATGTCTATCCATTTCTATTAAATTAAGCAACTCGTCCCTTGGATAATTTTCTTCTAAACTGGGAGCACATTCTTGTATTGAATATTTGATTGATTTGACAAGCCTTTTGATTAACATGTTAGTGTAGAGGTTTAAAACTATCAGCTGCTTCCTGTGGTACAAAGGTTTGATTCCCTCAGCCTACCTGTTAACAAGCCTCAGCCTTTATATGCTTACAGTATGACATTGCTCAAGTCACTTAACCAGGCAGTGCTTTAGGGTAATTGGCAAATTGGGCCAGGCTCCTCAATGGTCTCCCAGACAGGCAGATGGCGTATCTACCATAATACATTTAGTCTCTGTTGATTCTTTAAATAACAGAAGACACACAAGTTGTAACATTCAGATGACAAATTTAATTTATTACAGAACAAAAAGTGAGTTTTATTAGTTCTTCTATTTATGAAAACATCTTCAGACTGGTGTATGTATTAAAAGTTACAAATTTAGGTGAACCATAAGATGAACTATATGACATCAGATGAATAAATATATATATTTGAAAAATAAAGCCCCGATGCAAGTAAAAAGTACACAAATAACACAAAAATATACACTAAATTGGTACTTGAATGTAAAATAAAGCATTATAAATCTCAGTATTGCATGAACATCGTATTTTCGTTTTCCAGCAATGCTGCAGCAGTTTGCTTTTTAATATATGCTTAAAGTTCACAATGCCATTTTACACCCAACTCTTTGGTGGCCTGTAATAATGCTTGCCAGTAATACTTTCCTATACCCTAGCTACTGACCATCTCACTGGCTCCGCTGCAGTTTGGTTTTGTCTGTTCTGTTGATTCTTTTTATTAATAGTACGCATCAGCTATATTATCTAGCTGAACTAAAGAGTATGAACTTGATACTTTCTGTTTTACTATTCTGCCCTTAATAAGCTGAGATGGTGAAAGGCCTATACCTTGAAACGATACATTTCTATTTTCAATAATAAAAAGAGTGGAATCAGATTCTTGTGAGAGATCAGACTTCTTTATCAGATTTTAATAGTTCATACAGTTATTTATTTTTATCTATGCATTACTTTGTGCGCAGAAACCTCATCACTTTCTAACCATAGAACATTATCCTGATACATCTTTTGGAATAACATGAAGAGAGAAAAAAAATGAAGGCCATCAAGAATAACAAAGTCAGGTGTGCCCTTTAACTGTAGAATTCCGTGTATATGAAATAGTAATCTTATAAAAGAAGGTTTGTCAGTCATGGAGTTGAAATAATTCATCTCCTGCCTTGTTCCATGGTAGCCCTAGTATTTCATGTGAAATAATTCCATTTAAGAGTTTGAGAGTTTGATTATAAAAAGTAATACGAACTTCACAGTTCCAAGCTATGTTTTCAATATCCACTAATGTTGTAGGACATGCATATAGCATTTGTATTTTATGAAGCACAGACTCTCTCACTTTAGTAGGAGTAATGAATTTATTATGACTAACAGTTCTTGCATACAGCAGTTTAACTTGTTATGGATCAGACTATGAATACTTTTAGGAAGTAAAACCATTTGGTCTGGCCAGATATTCATAATAACTTACTTTAGCTGCTGACATCCACATGTGCCCGGGTACATACCCAAGCTCACTTTATATAGCAGTGCCTTACTTTCTGTTACTCAGGCCCTCAGGCTTGATCCACATCAACCTCAACATGATGGATCACATTAGAAATTATCCATGTTTATTGTTTAAATTTTTTATAGAGCAGGATTTAGGTACTGGATTAGTGAATTTTGAGAAATATTAGGTAAATACACCTTTGGGAAAGAATGAGCTTTGCATTGCCTGTCAAGGACTGCTCATTCTGTCAGCTGCAGCCGTGATCTGGGAGTGAAAATAACAGATGAGGCTATGGGAGGCTTGTCTATGTTGATCTCCCACATTATCTGTCAAATACAAACCAGACACCATTTCTTCAAATAAAAGTAGACCATCGGGCTTCAGAGTATTTTTTCAGAGAAACAACACTGTTTTTGGACAGACAGAGTCTCCCCTGAGTCCTGCACCCATCCCCAGGATGTTTCTTTTCAGGAAACTTTTAACGTGATGCAGGAGATTTTTTGTTATTGTTCTTTATAATAGTAAGAGCATCTATTTCTCAAGAAAACAGCTTAACAAGTTATTAATCTCTAAGAAAATCTTGTGTATCAGCTACTCATCCCCTACTTAAGTCTTTTCAAGATTTGACAGATGTGAGCAGCTTCTGTCCCCAAATAATTGCTTCGTTGATCTTGAAATGCAGCTAGATTAAAAGAGCTTCCCTGGATTGAAAATATCTTTACAGATACCTGAAAGCAGTGTCAATAAAGCTAACCACTATTTCTATTTGAACCAGGACTGATTTTCAAACAGGTCACACTAAATTAATGACCTGATTCCTTTTCCCAAATCATAATTTCTAGAATGAAGCCATAGACATTGGATGCCATGCAAGACCTAAACTAAACTTTCTTATGTCTGTAGTGTAAGTATATAATTAACTAAGCACCCCCCCCCCAGATTAACTATCCTTCTGTACAGGACTAGCTTAGTCCTGCACGGAAGCGGCCATTTAGAAGCAGGACAGCAGCACACCATGCATATTAATGAAGGCACGCTGCCTGAGCTCCTAAACGGACACGGGGCATGTATGAATGCAGGGGTCGTGTCTGAGAGCAAAGCTCTCAGAATATACATGCCACTGTAATCAAGAACAGCAGTTTAGGAGTAAGAATGAGCGAGACCACTCATAAGTGTTCGCATACCCCCAGCAACATTCCCCCAAGTGTACAAGAGCAATAGTTAAAACATTTAAATATAAAGAATTTTTTATGAAACAGATCAAATTTAACCGTAGGTGCTTGGGTTTGCCCATCGCTTAGCTATAGTTAATACAGCTTAAATTGCACAAGAGGATAAAAAGCAAGAGATCTACAAATGAAGCAGTACAGTAATAGTGTAGTGGGTAGAGCATTTGCCTTACAAGCAGTCATTCCCGGTTCAAGTCCCACTTCAATACAATCCATTTTCCATGTCAAATCATTTTATGATCAATTTATTTTGTTGCATAACCTAACACATAACATATATTTGTGAACTGGAGTACTGCATTAAATGTAGATGTGAGGTGTCATTGTTATAATGTTGCCAAGTCCACACATAATCACAAGTACCCCATACAGTATATGTACACAGGAATCAGGGCTACAAATGGAAGGTAAAATGTGTAATGAATGATAAATCCATACAGTTGCCAAATTAACCACCTGCCCAATAACCATTATACTTTACTGGAGGGTGTGCACTTTTGGGTGCATTGCTGGGGCATCCAGGAGTCCAGAGTCATGGCAGGACTCCTTGTGAAAGACCATGACACGAGACTGCTGCAGGACCAGTACCAGGGTTCCCAATGCAAAGTGGAAGCCTGGGACCGTCTCGCCCATGACCTCATCAGTGCCACTGGCATACTCCAAACTGGTGAGAAGCATAGTGATGTCTGACCTGCTCCCAGCTGTGTGTAAGTATCAGTTCACTACCTGTTTAATAATTGCCAGCTCATGTATATTATGGATAGGTATGGCTAAATATTCCTCTTATGCCTTTCACAGTGGCTGTAGATTGGAGCGGTTGCGACACGAGGCAGGTTAGTAATACTCTTGCATGTACTGTCATGGGAAATAAATCTAAACGTAGTAGTAAGTTAATTGCCTGTATAAAACCTGTATTGTTTAAGGCATGTACTGCATACACCAGAGAATAGGGCAGGAAGAGTCTCATATAGGTTGTATGTAAATAAAAGTATAATAGCCTGACAATTAAGGTCTAACTGCTGGACTGCATGTGTTCACTCTGGTATCATATGGTAATGTAGAGATGCAATCACTTAATAGTACTGTTGTACTAAGCACTGTTACCCACACTGTGCTACATAAATAAATTGTGTAGAAATGTCTGTATATGACTGTTGTAATCCGAAGAGGTCAAATAGTACAACTGAGAGAGACTTGGACAGAAAACACTAAAAAGACAGACAACAAAGTCCAAATAGCAGACTCAACTGCAATGTGAACTGTTGTATCTTTTGCACACACAGCCATGGTTCGAATCCTGGAAGTGGTAGTAGGCTGTATACGGAATCATGCCCCAAAAGTGTACAGAAATGTCCAGTAAATTGGCCCATAGCTGCTGCCTGTCATCCTGTCCTCCTGACCATCCAGTGGGATGATCCCAGATGTTTAGGCAGCAAACTAGACATAAAACTGATTGTTAGACATCTATAACAACAAACCTGTCACTCTGGCAATCCCCTAAAATGTTATGAGAGTAAGTAGCTAAATACGTCCCATCTCCACCCCCATGCTGTCAAGCTGTGACCAGAGTGTGTACAGTAACAGAGTGAGACATACGTGCATAATACTAATGTGGAAACTGGTAATTTGTGTGGCAACATGCAGGTAGTGCTAACAAACTTTGCTCCCAAAAGTCTGTCAGATACGAACACTGTGCCTATAAATAAAAGATTGATATCCTGTACTGGTACTGTTTACTCTGGCATTGTATGGCATTGTTAGTGTTGCAGTTGCTCAGAATAATAAGGTATTACTCATCACTGTCACCCACACTGTACTACATAATACAACTGTCTAGGAAATCCTGTATAAGAGTGTTGTAATTACAAGGTCAGAATGTAAAACCACAGGAGAATTATAGACAGAATCAGACAAGAGATACACAGCAATACCTATATAACACATTCAACTGTGATGGACAGTGTCTTATTGTTAGCAGACATAGCCATGGTTCGAATCCTGGGAGTAGTAGTAAGCTGTATGCAGAATCATACCCCACAAGTGTACAGAAATGTCCAGAATGTCCAGTTATTTGGCCCATATCTGCTGGCTGTTACCCTGCCTCCTGCCATATCAGTGTGCCAATTTCTGACATGTAGGCAGCATGTCATGTTATATAACTGACTGTCAGACCTGTACATATTTGGAAAATGTAAAATAAAACAAAACCTGTAATTGTACAAGTCACTAAAGGTTTAAGAGGGCAATAGTGGAAATATGTCCCGGTTCACCTG
>NC_056746.1:212696626-212806626 GCF_019279795.1 Protopterus annectens | reverse complement strand
AGCCAACATAATGTGTGCTGTGTAGTAGAAAGGATGTATATTACTGTGGCCAATAGCTGGTGGTAGAAGTAATGCCATAATGATGGACATGTGGGTTCCAGAGCCCACCACTTGCAGGACACTCAGGTTAACATGTATTGTAGCATGCTGAAATGCCATAGGTGTATAATAGGCTTACCTGCAATCTGGCCCTATACATACCGCCCAAATGTTAGGCTGTGTCCATATGTGGCACCTGTCTGTATTGTAGCAAGGCAGAAAGGTGCAGCTGTGCAGGAAGGAGAGTTAGAGATTGTGGACCTGATGTCTGAATGTACCCCATATATGTGTATGTATATGTGTACACACACGCACACACACACACACACACAGATATATACATATATATATATATATATATATATATATATATATATATACATACACATGTATGTCTACAGATATACAGATACTCATATGTAGACATCTATAGATATATATATAAAGACATATAAGCAACATAATATATATCTACACACACACACACACAAATATATATATATATATATATATATATATATATATATGTATGTGTATATATATATATATATATATGTGTATGTCTACATATATACAAACACACACACACATATATGTATGTAAATACATGTCCCCTATATTACCACCACAGTGCTGCATGCTATTTGTGAGGAAACAGCACAAATAGCAATACACACAGATATATACAGCTGTAAGTGTGTGCAACATGGATGGGTATGTCACATGTGAACCCCTTGTTGGGACCACATTGTCCTTGTCTGTGAAGTAGGGAATGGGAATACGGGGAAGGATAGCAGGTATATTTGTGGAGGTGGCTCAGGTTGGTAGATATAGAGGACAGCCTACAGGGATGGTATATGACACATGTGGTGGGTAAACACCCTGGATGGTGTGTGTGGTCTGCGATTTGGAAGCCTCATGAGCCCCCATATGGAAAGAATGGGAACAAGGCCCCCACCCATTGCTAGTCACAACAGCAGTCCACGGCCCTGAAAGTGCTTGGCCTAGAGGCTGAGCAGGAGGAGCATGTGGACCTGTGATTGTACACTGGGTGCCTCAAGGTTCTATAGCACATCCCACAAGTGTCTGTGGAGCCCCCTGTGGAACAGACCATGGACCTGACCTCGGGTGACAGGATCATGTCTGTGTGTTCCCCTGGGGGGGGGACAACATCTCCTGAGGTGGTACCACCTGAAGGTAGTGCTGGGCTAATAGATGAGGAGGTGAGGAGGCCCCAGGATAGGTCCAACATGTGATGTGGCCTGATAATATGGCCAGATGAGGTGGGAGAGGTGGTTTTGCTGGCAACTATTCCCTAAACATGCTATTGTGTCACTGTTATAGAACATATGTGTGTAGTAATAGTCCACACAATCCCAGAACATGTCCAACAGCATGCATAGATATCCCCAATAACACAGAATGACAGATGTGCAGCAATCATACCACATGCATATATGGAACCATAGTGGCCCTGACAATGACATGCAGGTGAAATAGTTCGTAACAGGCCGGCAATGATAGTGTCCACACAGGGAACATGGCTACAAACACATAGCATAAAGTGTGGTACAATACAATATATGTCCCAATGGTAGGTGAGCTGTAGTCATACCTACTGAGTTGTGTGAACAGTTTGTTGTCACTGATATGGTGGGGGGGGTGACAGAAATGTCTATTAAGAACTATGATAACCTTGCTGTATGAGTTGCTCAGACCTGTTTCCATCTTTATGTCTTTCAGGCGAGATGTCCCACTGCCATTTACCCACGTATTCACCGGCAGAAAATGAGGTCATCTTGAACCACCTAATACAGCACTATCCGGTTCTGTTCATCAGGGCCACCCATGAGCAGCAGGAGCGGGCTGCCCTGTGGAATGATCTAGTCCACAGGATCAATGATGTCGGCCTGCAAAACCTCAGTTATGAGCAGGTCCAGCATCATTGTTCTGACCTGCTTCACAATGCCATCAGGTGCTGCTGCAGTCCAGGGGGGGTTATGCCATCCACCCCCCTGACATGTGTTGAGGAGCTCCTTGCCAGCCTCATGGCACCTGCCCACTCGCACACCAAACAACTGGCAGAGACCATTGTGGAGGTGGGTGTTACCCACGCACCGGCTGAGGACTGTGCAGATAAGGCCCCAGGGCACATTAGTAGACCACTGTTATGTAAGCATCTGCATTTGTACAGGTAGATCATGCATATGTGAGATGTCATATATACAGTCTGTTGCTGCATAGTAGTAATAGACAGATGTGCATAAGCAGTAGTATTGTGGACTTGTACTGTTGATGTACTGTAATGCTGCACCTACACTGTAGCAATGCCACAGCTGTGGCCACTGACATCGCATCTCTCACATGCTTATGTATGTCCCTCTGGTGTACAACCAAAGCCACAGCCCGTAGCTGGTGAGTATGGTTTATGCTGATGCTTGCCAATACACCGGGCATGTAATGGCTATGGTATATTCCATGCACACATCTAGCACACCTACCCACAATGCATGCAATACATGTTCACGTATTGTTGCTGTTAAATGCACTGCATCAAAGTGGTGACCATGATGGGGCAACTGAAGGGTATGTCAGACACCTGCAAGATAACTAACATCCTGTCATTGCAAAATGTGTCCACAGGGTTGAACATATAGGTGGGACACATGGCCTACAGTAGGGACATGTGTGAAACATCACCCTTATACAGTGCAACAACAGTGTATATACCAGTATTGCAATGGCAACTGTTACAGATCTACACTATGGCATGACATAATACTGTGGTCCACATTATTAGCTGGGACTAGGCTGTAACATGTGGTGTTCAGTGTATGGGACACTGCAAACTGACACACATGTGTACGCCATACTTGTCAAGCATCTGAAAAAAGGCTGAAGATGGGGAGGGTGAGTCAGCATGACACACCAGTGCACTGCAGCAAGGATCCTGAGAATGCTAAGAATGGCTGTATCTGCACACAGTCAGGTTCAGGAACTGTGGCAGATGTAACCCTACCCCCACAGCAATAGTAACAGCAGTGTGTGAACACCAAGGGATGTGCACATGAGTAGACCTTGCAATCATGCAGAGTTGGGGGACATGTGTAGGGCAGACTGGCCATATACTGGCAAAGGCAGATGGCCCATGCTAGTATACCCCTGCCAGGAATAGTGGCTGCTGTAGTACACATAACAATAGCTGCAACAAACTGTCATGATAAGGGCATGCACAAATATGCACCCACGGAGTGTATGCATTGTGGTCAGCATCTGCACACCTAACACATTTCTTAGACACTGCATGTGAATGTACAGGACATATGTCACATATCAGGCTCATGTACTGTTAATCTATGCGGTGATGTGGTCCAATGGCAGATCAAGAAAGAGTGTGTCATATCAATAAGGGTGTGTACACTCCCCATAGCCACAGTACGGTCTGATGGTTGTCAGTGTATTGGATTGATCATACATGCACCACTGATGTTGAGATCTGTAAACCAGACATCAGGCATTCACAAATGACATCTGTCCACATATCATCCCAGGTATGTGTTGCTGAAATACATAGGGGATTGTGAGCATTAGAGCAGACATAACTGACACAGTAATACACATTCAGCAATGGTTTGTACACCTGTGAAGTTTGGTGCACAGTACATGGCAGGGTGCAGAACAGATGCACAGCAATACTGTGTACATGGGTGCAATGTTTTCCAGGAGAAGGGGTATCACCTACTAACACAGCCCATGCATCACACACATGTATACTGTTACTAGCATAGATTGACTATAGCTGCAGTGCATGCTGTTGAATATCATATGTTATGCATGTTGACAGATGGGTAATGGGAGGACTGTGTGTACTATCTTTGTGCAACCTCACCTGTATGTGTGTGTGTGTGGGGGGGGGTTATTTTGTCTGTAAGTGCAATCTGGTGGAGTGGAGGGGGGTTGATGCATGTAGGATGTGTTTGTGCATGTGTGTGTGTTTGTGTGGGTGTCCATGTATACACATTTGTGATTGTGGGGTTGTTCATACGGCAGTACTTCCCTTTGGGATCGTGCAGTACATGGACATGGACTGACACATGAGACACCAGGAATACTTGTCTGATATGTAATCACAGGACAGCTGATAGTATAATAATGTCTGTAGCATGGAACATGCATCGGGAGAGAAAGTAGACACCAGGTATACTCTTAATATTGCAATCAACAGAGAGGTGAATAGCTAACCATGTATGCAGCACTACAGATGCATTGGGGAATTACTAGACAACACCAGGGAGTGTATCCATATATTACTGTTGTCCACATGATAGGTTGATTGAGCAGCAGATCTGGCATGTACTGAGCAATACTTACACACCACAGTCCAGTGCATGACATTATGGAGTGAACGTAGTAGCCCTTAACATATAGGGGCCATGCTCATGATATCTGGACATACACAGAGTGAACACTGGATGACAGCAGTGAGGCCATGTAAAACCTGCTCCACTCAGACCAAGGAGGTAATAAAGTAGCAGGTCTTGTGTTGTGATTACTCGTCTAGGCATTTAGAAGAATGATACATTAATGATTGGTATTAATAAGTGTATTTTACCAAGTGTGATGCAGGATGGGGAACTTATGTGAATAAACGTGGGACTGAATGTAAAACCAGGTACAGATAGATATTAAGGTGGATTGTGTGTGTATGTGTGTGTGTGTGTGTGTGTGTGTGTGTGTGTGTGTGTGTGTGTGTGTGTGTGTGTGTGTGTGTGTGTGTGTGTACTGTTATGCAATGCTGTACAGGTCTTAAAGTGCATTTCTTGTTTTCCCTCACAGGTGGCGAGGTGGGTCAGGATCCCTCCTGCATGCAATCTGATGTTGGTGTCCATACAGACACCAAAGATGATGATAGTACTATTGAGGCATAGGCGCGGTTGTCAGGGGCCAAAACTGGGCCATCATTTGACATCCCCCTCTTAGCCACCCCAACCCCCTCACATAGTTACAGTGCCTATACATACCCCATCACTAGTGGCCATAGCAGAGGAACAGTTGGCAGTTGGTGGCAGTGCACAGGGGAGTGTGGTATCTATGCCTACTGTGTGTGGTCACAGCAGGCATAGCCAGATGCCCGGCAGGGCAGCACATAGGCAGATGTACCGGGGTGCTCATGGTAGGGCCGCTGGTCATCATGCCCCTGGCAAAAGCACCACAACTGGTACCACCAGGTACATGTTTCAGACTGTCATGGGGCACAGGCACATATGGAACTGCACACCAGACAGGGCCTGAGGCTGCAGAAAGCTGCTCTCATACCTGCAAGTGACAACTTCCATGAACTGTCTGGTGCCCTCCGTGAATATACCAAGGTCATGGATAGACTGTTGAGTGAGATGGTGGACCTCATCGACCATGGTTTGTCCATGCTTGAACATGTGGTATGAGTGCTGTGATGGCCACGTGGACATAGACCAGCAACATCAACAGCTAGCGGTCAATGTGGACATACTAGGACACCAAGGCGCTCCCGTAGTGGCAGTACCAGCCCCAGCACTGCAGGTGGGGGCTGTCCACACCACAGCAGGCCATGTGCATGTGGCCCTGGCCAGTCCCAGGAGGGACCTGGTTCCAGCAGACATCTGTCATCATCAGGGGAGAGTAGCACATCGAGGCCTGTACCTGGACATGCCCATGGTACCCCTGGAAGACACAGTCCAAGTGTCCATGTCCAGAGGTGGTGAACTGCACACCCTGCCAGATATGGTCTGCAGCTGTCCAAGACACACCTGTATAGGGCAGCCACATGGCAGAACTGTGTGCATGCATACCCACACACTATACGAACACACCTAGGGCAATCCCATACCTACACACACCACATCACTACACCCATTTCAACTAATTACACCCCTCACCCACACACATGGTGTCAAACGTATGGCCCACCCTCAGTCTCTGGCAAACCAACAACACACCCTGTGCATATGATGATACCTGTGCCACATCCCTGTCATCCATGACATTGATGCAGGGACAGGCTAATATGGTTCTGATGTGCACTGTGACTGTACTACAGTGTACCAATGTATTGCAGTGTAACATGTTGTCAGGAGTAATGTTTAATGCTTACATGTCAGGGAGTGTAGCAGTCCAGCAATGATGCATTATAGCTGTTGATAAAACTGGGTGATTGTGGTCACCATAATGTTATCCATTTGTGTCATTGGTGTACATGTTTCAGCAGGCGGATGGTCTGCAGTCATATTCCACAAGGGGTATGACACTGTGGTGACACCATGGCTGTGACATATCTGGGGTACAGATGAACACATGTCACAGGTTTGTATAACAGTTATTGTCTGTGCCACATGGACAGGTGACCCACTGGAACATGTATAATCAGCAACCTGATGTAGACCCATCCACATACAGGCACACTCTTACTTGGCAACACTGGGACTAGACCCCTACCTAGGTATGTAGTGTTACTGAAGTGTGTGGCTTTCATTGCACACACCACACAGCGTTTAGAGTGAGGTGTGTTCCAGGATACATGTTACATGCAGAACATCCCCAGACATGTACAGTATGGTAATGGGGGATGTAATGGTTGTATATGGACAATACATAGTGTGACATACCATCATATACACATTAACAGACACATAACAGGCAGATACACATCCGAGAGACCTGGGCCTATCGGTGCTAACTAACTTGTAAGTGTGTACAGTGTGTTACAGGTAGGCTGCACACAGCACATGCATAACTGGGCTGGATTGTGGTATCAGTTACCTGTATGGTTGATGGTGACAGTGGTCACCATACAGTGGTACATGGGACATTTACCGGTGTACCATGGTGTAATAACAGTGTACACAGCACCCACATCCCACAGTGGATATTGTACTCACTGGAAACCATGATGACACTCTGACAAACCCATCATCACACATTGCCCACGACTGCAATACAGCCCATTGTATATCCCAACAGTGGTACTTCAGGGATATGCATCTAATGCACATGCCACAGGCATAGTAGGGTGTTGCATTGTCATGATTCACTTCTGGGCAGCAACAACACTATCCATACTACTGTGTGGCAATGTGTATTGTAATAGGAGTATGTGGCCTCGGAATGCTGTACCCTACAGATATACAGATATGCACACATACACACACTTGCCAGAACCCAATGGGTATCCCTTGCCTATTGACCCATTTGTACAACACTGCTGTGCTGGTACTGCAAGGCACATGTAGCTATCAGGGAGAGGAGCGTAATAGGGTACATGTAATGTCTGATACAGCAGCAGCCATATCTTACTATGGCAATGGGAGTTGTGGTGGTTGTGAAGGCCCTCATGGTATTCCCAACTACAGGTGTACTAACACACAGACGCTGCTATCCTCAGTAATGCATATATACACATGTGTCAGTACTGGGGTGCATCACTGCAGGTGGTCATAGGTGAGTACCTGGCTATTGTCCATGGAGATGGGTAGTGTAGGGGATGTGTGTACAGTGGTATCATGCCACCTGCCATGTGCCAGCAGGCAATCTATTGACAAACACCACTGTGGTGACCCTCAGGGTGAGAGTGACGTGCATCAGCCAATCCTCTTGGTGCCTCATGCAAATGATCACTGAGATGATCCAGTTGACATGTATGCAACATGTATTACAACACATGGTTAATGCGTGTGATGGAGAAGTGTACCCAAGCATGTTCTGTTGACTGTGATAGTGTAGTGGAGGTACTCGTGGCATGTGGTGCGTACAGGGTGTTGTCTCCTTTATGTGCCAGTTATAACACAGCTGGGCAGACATGTCAGTGTCAGTCAAGCATAGGTTGCCTGCACGTATCCAAGCTGGATACCTGCCATCTGTACATCTGTACAGGGACTAACAGACATCAGCTTGGCAAGTAGCTATGCAATAGGATGAATGTGTTGACAGATAGACATTTGACAATAATATGTATGCCATTACAACATGTTGAAAGCCCTCCCTGACATGTGCTGTACAGACGGTAGTCTACAGTTACTTTCCACATGTCAGATCATTATCCAGTAAGGCATATATACTGTGGCACAGCTCACACACCAGGAACACAACAGTGAGGCCTCAGAGTCCAGCTATGCCTGCAGGTGTGCTTGTTGTTAGTACTACATTTAGCACTCTACTCTTGCCTGGGAAAGCACTGTCAACATTAGTACCGCCATGATACACTACATGCCAGTGTGACAGCACATAACCTGGATTACTACCCTTTTATGTAACACATTCACATGGATAACAGTGCTGTAAAGGTTTTATATACGTGTGTGTCCCAGACATAACACTTACACCCCTTGCTACTGTAATGACAGCACATAGACACATGTATTGTACATGGCATTACATACAGTTATTACAGATGTCATTACCCTGCTATGTTATCAGACTGGGAAGTGAGCACTGGTTACCAGGACTGAGCCATGCTTAGCAGGTGTCAGCATTGCTGAAATATAACAGCTAAGCACATTTACGCGAAGCCTACACAGTGTAAGCACCTGTACGTTTAACAGTAGCTTAGCACTGCTTAACTTCATGTAAACCCACACAAACGTGCTTAAAGCTGCTCAGAACTGCCTTAACCACTCTGTATCCAGCAGCCCTTGTTCTGCCCAGCAACAAAATAAACAGCCCTTGCAGGTATTGAACCCAGGATCCTGTACAGTATAATCACAATAGTTAACAACTACACCATGACAGCTGTGAAGAGAGGTATTTTTCCAATATATCTGTCACTACACATATGAACAATTGCTTTGACTTCCACAATTGTGTAGTACTTGTAATTGATATTACTGTTGCATCACATATGTTATATCTAAATATACACATATCAGATACATATGGTGAGATACATCTGGGAAGGTATACACAACCATGATGTCTACACATGACAGGAATATGGATATATACATATGTTGATATATGTCTACATGTACATACACATATATATATATTCATACATATGTATGTCTACACATCTGTATAGTGCATCATATATATGGCCATTTGTAGATCTCTCTGTGTATATATATATATATATATATATATATATATTTATATAGAGAGAGATGTATGCACATCCTATGTGTACAGATATAACTATTTATGTTGATATATACGTAGATATCTATAACTATATGTGCATATGTATCTATATATCTGTATATGTGTAAACATATATTGCTGTGTATATGTATATATTTGAGTGTTTATATGTATACATATATATATATATATATATATATATATATATATATGTATATATATATATATATATATATATATGTATATATATATCCATATATGTATGTAGATATGTATATGTGTATATATATGTTTACCATATGGAGTGGAGTCCTACCTCAGCCCCAATAGTCCCAACCTCTTAGGGCAAGGGGATGTCATGTATGTGTTGCAGGTATATATGTAGACTGTTGCTATTGTAACAGGGGTTGTCTTAACAGACATGTGTGTGGAAGGTCACATCTGCTTTTGACATGTGCACCATTGGCTACTGACAGACATCCTAAAGACATCATAGTACAGTACCACTGCTAGCACAGTAATGATATTGTGGACTACAGCAGAGATATGGCCAATATATGTGGACAGCCTGGCACTCTGTGGTCAGTTCAGATGTGTACACAAATCCCCTTCATGTGATACATGTGGACTATGCCTCACAATGTGGATGTTAATAGCCATGTACATGGGTATATCATGTAAATACTGGACTACATATGCCCACACCATTTATGCATTCACACATGCCAGTCTGTCCTGACACATATTACCTGGTGGTGCAAAGGTCACATGGCCACATACTACCCAGTAGTTAGTGACATACATCTGTACAGAATCCTACTGCTTTGTCAGAAATACACAGCAGTTATGGTGGCCAGGCAGCAGTATGTCTTGCAAATAACTGGACATAACAGCACACTGGGTAGTTACACTAGGCTGCTAGGCATGCAAACTACAGGCAGACTTCTACAACACTGGACTACATTTTGTATGGGGGAATACACATGTACCTGCAAATATAGCAGGCTCTACACGCATGTCACAGCACAGAGTAACAGACACCTGTGAGAAAGTGCATAGCCACAACCAATGTGAACACAGCCACAGCCATATATGGTACGCAAGCTTAATATGACACTATATGGACTGTCTGATAAACACCATCCTCATATGTGCCACTCACACACTAACCCTACATACACTGGGTCATGACACAGTGTGGTCCGATGCCTGTATCTGGTATGGGATGCATGTTTGTCTGGCTCTACAGACATGTGAGCCAATAGGGTACCATACACTGGAGCAGCTTGTAACATCAGATAGAACAGGGCCAAGAACAATGGCATCTACCACAGTCTGTGCACAGCCCAAGATACGTATGCGCAATAACATACTGTCGACAATCACCATAAGTACACAGACCCCAGTACTGTACACCCAACCGCAGAATGCCCAAGTTATGTCCTCAGAAATAACGCCTACTCGACAAAACATGTCTAGCAGTCTGATATCTGACTGGTTTGTTATCAGTTATGATGTCAATAAATAATGGTGTACAGAACATATGCATCTCTTACTACATGGCATATGTACAAAGGTTGGCAGACGTTTGGCTGGAGCTACAAACACTGGCCCAATATTGGCATGTTGCTGTGATAACCTCATACATTTACTGTCGTACCAGGGTTTGTTGTGACATATGTCCTATGAGGAATTCAGTAACTCTCATGGCTGCCACCATGTACTGACTGCAATCATCACACTATGCTTCTGCAGTTCTCAGATAGGTGTTCTGTGAGTAACACAAGAAACAAATGGCTCCACACAATGCCCAGTCTGCAGATAACCCTACAGATGGGAGTTTTCTCAAACACATAACACTGTCATGACAGCTATTAAATCATGTACACCAGCCATATCCACACACACCCTGTTAAATCAACACTACTTCAAATGCAGAAGAGCAACACTTACATACTATAGTCATGTCTGGCACATCCCTCTCCTGTCTGTTGGCCTGTTTCCACAGTGTATGTTGTTAGAGGTAAATCCCAATACTATCTGTGATGCTGTTTGCCAAACACCAAATTAGGTCCTGCTCACAGTGAATGAAAAGGCCCAACATCAACATGATGTTCCTAGATATTGGAGCATGTTTCCATGCAATTTGCTATGGGAATGTTACCACAGATGTTCCACATGCAATCAGCTAGAGGGGGACTGCAATTCGTGCAGAGGCCATCAGCTGATCATGAGCGTCACTTACAAAACACAAGCTGCTGCCTAAGCAAAGCAGGTGTACTTCTCCACATTCACCAGAGAGGGAGTGAGAGAGACAGAGACAAATAAGTCAGGGAGGGGTGGGAGAGTAAAACCTAAGCATGCTTATGTCATACACCTACCAGTACGGGGTTTCAAACCCATGACTGACTATGTATTGCTATCACATGTCTATGCAGTTATTGCATGCACCACATAGCTTACATGTTGGGGAGCTGTCCAAAGGTATATCTGATGGTGAGTGACATCTGCAACAGTGATATAGTAGTGATAAGGTAGGTGTAGTACATAGGTTCATAGGTTCATAGGTAGGTACTAGGCTATCGGCCCAAGGGCCTACATAAGCCTAGCCAACAAGGTTCCCTGGCTTACGCCACCCAAGAACTTATTTTCCTGTGCCACTGTCAAGCAGCGACACAGAAGTGATCCCTGGGGTGTATTTCCTATTTCCCATCCACTCATCAAGATTTTTCTTGAAGAGTGCTAATGAAGAATTTTGCTTGACATAGATGGGTAGCCTGTTCCAGAGGATGGGATGTCTCTGGGACAGGAATCTATCCCTCCAGCATGTCCTGTTTATTGTGGTGACAAGATTTAGGTCCTTAGAGCATGTAGCTTGGAGGGATTGGGATTTCTTTAGGTGTAGCATGTCCAACAGCTCTGGGTTTGACATAGCTTTATATGTTAGGCAGAGATCACCTCGGAGTAGGCAATATGCTACGGAGTAAAGCTGGAGGTTTTTGAGATGGTCAGTGTAGGGCATTTGTTTGATGCCAGTAATCCTCTTTGTGAGGTACTTCTGTGGCCTTTCCAGCTGCTGCAGATGTCTTGTGAGGTACATTCCAAAAGGGGCGTTGTACTCTATAATGGATCTAATGAGTGTCGAGTAGAGAGGAACAATGGCCTCTTTTTTCCTGGATGAGAACCATTTTATGATGAGGTGTGCCACATAGAAGGACTTCCTGACTACTGTGGTGATGTAACTATCAAAGGAGAGACTACTGTCCACCTGGGTCCCAATGTCTCTTATCACACATTCGGTGTTATGTAGATTGCTGCCTATGTGGTAGTTCATGGGTACAGAGTTTTTACCAAGGGGAATGAGACTGCACTTTTTGGCATTGAGCTTGAGGCCATGGCTCTGACACCAGGCTTCTGTCTCAGTGAGGCCCTTCTGTAGGATGTCCACATCATTTGGGGACTTGACTATGGCTCCTAGTTTGCAGTCATCAGTGAACTTCATTAGCCAGAGGCCATCTGTGTTAGCCTGCACTTCAGAGAAGTAGATACCAAACAGGAGAGGTCCCAGGACTGAACCCTGTGGTACTCCACTTGTCACTGGTTTGAGGTCAGATTTGGAGTCTGCAACTTTTACAGTGTGGGTTCTGTCAGTGAGACATTTGGCAACCCATCTTGTGATGCAAGGATTTATACCTAGTTTAGTGAGTTTAGCTATAATTCCAGAATGCGGAATGGTATCGAAAGCCTTGGTGAGGTCAAGATAGGCTGTGTGAACCACCTTACCCTCATCTATGGCTTTGGTGATTGCCTCAAAGAAGTCAGTCAGGTTAAGGAGGCATGATCTGCCTTTCATAAACCCTAACTGGGTGGGATCCAGAGTTTGGAGGTTACTAATGTCTTTGTTTATGAGATCCATGATGATACGTTTCAAGGCCTTGCAGACCAGGCTTGTCAGGCTAATAGGGCAATAGTTCCCGGGATCAGTGGTGGCTCCCCCTTTGTGGAGTGGGATAACTGTTGCTGTGTGCCATTCAGTGGGCACAAAGCCTGATGCAAGGCTATTATTGAACATGGTGCTTAGGTGGGGAGCCAGTTCGTTCTGAAGTTTGCGTAAAATGCAGCCTGGGATGTTGTCCAGTCCCATGGATGCTGCGATTTTGGCTTTAGAGAGTGCAGCTTTTACCTGCGTAGTTGGGATTACAGGAACTCTGCATTCTTCCTGTATAGATATGGGCCCTTTAGGGGGTTGGGGAGGTTAAGTTAGCACTGAACATATCTGCCAGGATGTTGGCAATATCAGTTGGTTCAGTAATTTTCGTGCCGTTGTGCTGCAAATCAGAGCAGATCTGGGTGTTACCACTGAGATTCCTGACATAGCTATAGAATGCTTTGTGGTTGTCCTTAGAATTAGTGGTGATTTTGTTTTTGTAGCTAGCTTTGGAGGATCTTATAAGGGATCTCATCTTCTTACTGAGGCTGACCAGGGAGCTCCTCCACTCATGGGATTTTACTCTCTTTTGCAACAGTTTCTTCCTTCTGTTGTTTATGGCAGGGGACCACCAGATTGGCTTCCTTTTTTTGGAGGATAGCATCTTGGTTCTGTTTGGGATAGCACGAGCCATGCAGTCGTGTAAGTGCTTATAGAGTGCATTTGTGTAGGATTCAGCAGTTGTAACTCTATTGTCCATCTGCATGGGTGTCATGAAGTTCACCACTTCTGTCTTAAGAAGCATGAAGTTGGCTTTGGAGAATTTTTTTACCATGGTTTCCTTAATGAGGGGTGAGGGTGGGATATCAAGGTTGATTAGCTTATGGTCGGATCGGACCAATGAGGAGTTGACTTCAGGTGTGGAACACCAGTCACTCATGTTGGTAATGACTAGATCTAGGATATTGTTGCCTCTGGTGGGGGTGTGGATAAGTTGATCCAGGGCATTGGAGTTTATGAATTCCAGAAAGCATTGAGCTAAAGAGTTGGTACACGAGTAGTTTTCCCAGTTAATGGTGGGGTAGTTGAAATCGCCCATTATTAGGGTGTTTGGTTGAACCCTAATATTTTCCAGTACATCAAGAAAAGAGGAGTGGGAATCCTGGGGCAGGGTGGGAGATCAGTAACAAGCTACAATTTGGATTGCAGGTTTGCCCAGAGTTAGTTGCACTTGGATAAATTTGGATGTATTATGCTGAGCAACTAGCCTGGAGGTGTGGATATCCTTAACAAATATAGACACACCTCTGCCTTTGGTGTTTCGGTCCAGGATAAATGGCTGAAAAGTGTGGTATGAGTTATAGCCTGGTACTGCAAGGGTGCTCTTTGGAGCCTTGAACCAGGTCTCAGTCACTGCACAGATCTCGATGTTCTCCATTTTAAGGAGTTCCTCGAGTGAGTGCATTTTGAGATTTAGACTTCTAGCATTGAGTAGCATTACCCTCAGTTTTTGCTTGCCTCTTCCTGTTATGGTGGTGAATTTGTCATTTGAACCTTGCCTAAAAAGGCACTATAGGGATGGCAAGAGCCTTAGCCAGTATCCAGAATCCCAAAGGCGACAGGTGCAGGCCATCTCTGGCAAAGCATCGTGGTCTGTCGACCATGTCATCCCAATACTGGATCCCCTTAGAATGACACCAGAAGCTTAGCCAATTGTTGAAATCAATCATTTTGCCCTTGTACTGTGGTATCATTCTGGGTGATGACAGAATGCTACTCAGAGCTAGGGTCATACCTGCCTGGGCTAAAAGATCAGAGAGCTCTTCCATGTCTCTTTTCATATAGTCCAGGGAGGTACGTCTCAGGTCATTCACACCAACATGGCTAATGACAGAGTCATAATTGTTGTGGAGTGACCTGAGTGCGTGGGTTATGTGGCGGACCCTGGCACCCAACAGGCAGCTGACAGTGACCTTCTCCTTGTTTAGCCTGGTGAGTGAGACATCAGTGTGCCTGACTATAGAGTCACCTATGACTAGTGTGTTGGGTACGTTGTTTTGCCTTATTGGCTGTGGTTGAGTGGCACACTGAGTCTGTGGGCTATGTGTCATTTGGGTTGTGTTGGAGGATGGAGGTTGCTTGCGTTTCTGCTTTGGAGGTCTCTTTTGCTTAGACAGATTATTATCGAGAGCCTTCGTGAATGTTTTTGTGTTACTATGCGTGGATTTTGGTTGTGTAGATTTAGTGAGACTATGTGATGAGTGTGGTGTGGTGTAAATATTTACCTTCTCCTCTTGACTGTCAAGTTCAGTCTTGGTTGGAGAGAGCTTTACCTCCAGTTTGGCTAGATAAGTGCATCTCTCACAGTTTGTAGTGTTAGGTGGTAGGAGGAGAGTGTTGTCTGTGTACATGAGGCAATTTCTACATTGCCTCAAGATGCCCAGATTCATCAGATAGACAGGAGAGAACACTGGGAGCTGACCCTTGGACATGCCTGAATAAAAAACTATTTTCCTTTAGATAAGTGAGCAAATTGAGTGCAAGAGCTATTTTTCTCTAAGCAAGTGAGAAAAGTAAGTACAAAAATTGTTTTCCACTAGGTAATGAGGAAGGTTGAGTGCTATGGTAATTATTAGCTTATTTAGTGCTTACAAGTTCTGAACAAGTGCTGAGCACGAATAAGCAAATTTAAGTGCTAAAACTAAGAATCTGTATCTGCACTAGACAAGTTACAGAACAGAAACAAGTGCAAATGCATGCTTTCAAATCAGAAAGTTGAGAGAGATGGAAAAGATTGCCCAAACTGCCAATAACTACAATTTCTGGGCCAGAACCACTCCTTATGTGGTAGACAGGTTGCCTAGTGCTTACCACTCCCACTGATAAGCTAGAAGGCTTCCCTCCAACACAGAAAGGCTTGGGGGGCTCAGAAGCTTACATACAGTCCTGGATACAGCAAATCTGCATCTGGACTACACTAGTTACAGAAAAGGTAGGAAACAGGCTTACACAATTTTTATTTACAGAAAAGTAGCTAAAACAGCAGAAAAACAATTCACATGCAGTGCAAGCTAGCACACTTGAGTATGTAGCAATATTAGACCAAACACAGTTTAAAAATGCAATTAAATTAAAAAGAACTAAAAGCAAGTGCAGAAGGAGTTTATTAGGTAGAATGTGGTAAAGAGATGGGACTGCGGGAGTGTCCCAGATTAAATATATGAGCCAGAAATAGGGAGAGTGGGTGGGACAAAACACTTTCAGCAGAGATCTGAAAAACTATAAGCAACAATAAACAGTACAAACTCTAAAACCAAAAAAATATATACTTAGCTCTGTATATTTCCAGATAGATTGAAAAGCAGTCTCTCAGAACACAGGTTCCAACAATGAAATGCAGGCTGTTACTAACAGGTCTAATTTTATGCAAGTGATCCTTGAGTTAGATAACACACAAGTTGTAAAAAACAGTTATACCAACTGAAGACACAGCAGAAAATGGGGGGAGGTGGGGAAAACTCTTTCAGCAGAGATCTGAAAAACTATAAGCAACAACTAACAGTACAAACTCTAAAAGCAAAAAATATACTTAGCTTTGTATATTTCCAGACAGATTGAAAAGCAGTCTCTCAGAACACAGGTTCCAGCAATGAAATGCAGGCTGTTACTAACAGGTCTAATTTTATGCAAGTGACCCTTGAGTTAGATAACACACAAGCTGTAAAAAAAAGTTTTACCAACTGAAGACACAGCAGAAAATGGGGGGAGGTGGGGAAAACTCTTTCAGCAGAGATCTGAAAAACTATAAGCAACAACTAACAGTACAAACTCTAAAAGCAAAAAAATATACTTAGCTTTGTATATTTCCAGACAGATTGAAAAGCAGTCTCTCAGAGCACAGGTTCCAGCAATGAAACACGTGCCTGTCCACATGAACAGGTGTCAACGTCAACACAGCCACACTCTTTCAGGGACTCACACACATTGACACAGTTGGCAGGGTCAGGAATAGACTTCCTAACTAGCTAGTATGCCAAAATACAGTAATGTGCAGGTATCACATGCACCACAAGGGTTATCTGGATGTTATATCGGCAAAGGGTATGTGAAGGTGTCTGACATCAGACAGCATGCTTCAGTAGGCCAATGGGAGTTGTAGTGAGTGTGAATGTGGTCAAAAGCATCATACTCCACACACACAGAAACAGGGTGCCAGTACTGACATGCATGGGTGCATTGCTTCACGGTTGTTTAGTGGTTGACTGTGCCAGAAGGCTGAACAAGGCTAGGTGAAGGGTATACCTTGGCATCAGGCCACATGGCAATGGTCTGCAGTGTGGCTCAGGGGTGAAGTGTCTGGATTGGCCCACATAAGTGGGTATTGTAGTCACCATCCAGTCACCTGGGTTACTATTGTGTGTGGCCAGTGTTGTGCAATGCTTGCCATGTATGTGTTCTATAGTCCATGACATGGACGGTGTCTGGGATGTGCACATGTCCCACATGCATGTTCAGTTACATGTGGAACTGTACCTGGGGTGTCTGGCCCATGTTGTGTACACAGATTGTTATCATCAGATGTGCCAGTCCAGGCCTCATATGGTGGAAACTGGTAATAGACACCAGGTTGACCCTCCACCTACATTAATAGCATGATACAGGTATTCCCTGGTGTTAGTGGCATCTGTCCATACAGGGCATGTGTTTAAGGCATGGTATGTCCTGTGTGGGTCACATTTGATGGCACCACAGTTGTTGCAGTCATCCAGTGGGGAACTTAGTGAAGGTGCACTGTCTGCAATTATGTGCCTATTGTAGTGATGGGACAGGGTGCCATGCCCTCTGTAGTCCACTGCAATCACACCATGGATACTATCTGGGGCAATATGCAGCATACTACCAACAAAGCGGTTGTTGCCTAGGCAAGTGTGTTTGTGTATGAGACATGGGTTCTCCGGGTAATGCAAGGGTTGCTTACTTTGTTCCCCAGGCCTTGATGTCACATGTAGGGGTATGGATTGGCACCCCTGCCTCTTGGCTATTTGATATCTGTTATCCTTGTAAGGTGGACATTGTGACATATAACAGGCCCACCATATAAGAAATTTGCAAATCCCGCTCCACAATGAGTCCAGTTGTAACACATTCACAGCCACCTCCACACAGGATACAAATGACAAACACAGAGACACACACACACACACACACACACACACACACACACACACACACACACACACACACACACGCACACACACACATGCAGTTGCCATGTCTGGTATTAGAACTCCTACCTAACTAGTTTATTACACTACAGCATTACGCAGTTATCGGATGTGCCATGGAGATTACTGGACTACTCCTTTCCCAAAGGTGTATTTCGCTGGGAATGATATCAGCAGGCCTGCCAAAGAAGGGCAATGGAGGTTGCATTGACTGTGAATGGCCTCAAAAGCATTGCTCCCTACAAAGACAAACAAACACACACACAAACATCCACACTTGCCATGTCTGGGAATAGAATCCCTACCAAAGTATTATATCACACTACAGCATTACGCTGTTATAGGATGCACCATGGAGATTATTGGACTACTCCTTCCCCAAAGGTGTATTTCACAGGGAATGACATCAGCTTGCTTGCCAAAGAAGGCCAATGGAGGTTGTATTGACTGTGAATGGCCTCAGAAGCATTGCTCCATGTCTGGGAATAGAACTCCTGCCTAACTGGTTTATCACACTACAACATTACACAGTTATAGGGCATGCCACAGCGATTACTAGACCACTCCTTCCTCAAAGGTGTATTTCAAAATGAATGACATCAGCAGGCTTGCCAAAGTAGGGTATTTGAATTGTAGTGAGTTTAAGTAGTCTAAAATGCATTGCTTCCTTCACAGACAAACACACACAAGCAGTTGCCAAGTCTGGGATTAGAACTCCTACCTAACTAGTTTATTACACTACAGCATTACACAGTTGTAGGACACACCACAGAGATTACTGGGCTACTCTTTCCCAAAAGGTATATTTCAAAGTGAATGACATCAGCAGGCTTGCCAAAGTTGGGCATTTGAATTGTACTGGGTGTGACTAGCCTAAAAGCATTGCTACCTACACAGACAAACACCCACACACAGTTGCCATGTCTGGGATTAGAACTCTTATCTAACTAGTTTATCACACTACAGCATTTCAAAGTTATAGAATGCACCACAGAGATTACTGGGCTACTTCTTCCTCAAAGGTGTATTTCAAAGTGAATGACATCAGCAGGCTTGCCTAAGTAGGGCATTTGAATTGTAGTGAGTGTGACTAGCCTAAAAAGCCATTGATCCCTACACAGGCACACACAGTTGCCACATATGGGATTAGAACTCCTACCTAACTAGTTTATCACACTACAACATTACGCAGTTAGAGGGCACGTCACAGAGATTACAGGGTTACTCCTTCCCCAAAGGTGTATTTCAAAGTGAATGACATCAGCAGGCTTGCCAAAGTAGGGCATTTGAATTGTAGTGAGTGTGACTAGCCTAAAAAGCATTGCTTCCTACACACACACACACACACACACACACACACACACACACACACACACACACACACACACACACACACACACACACACACACACACACACACACACACACACACACACACACACACACACACACACAGTTTCCACATCTGGAATTAGAAGTCCTACCTAACTAGTTTATCACACTACGACATTATGCCGTTATAGGACATGCCACAGAGATTACTGGGCTATTCCTTCCCCAAAGGTGTATTTCACAGTGACTGACATCAGCAGGCTTGCCATAGTAAGGCTATGGAGAGGGCAGTGTGTGCATGGGCCATAACCCATTCATCTAGAAGTAGACACACCACAGTCAGGCACACACAGGTTTATATTCCACAGGTATGTGTATACAACTGCTAGATGACTACTGCCTTGTACAGTCATGTTGCACAGTTAGCACTAGCACCACATAGTCTATAATGCTGAGGGATTCCATTCTGCAACTGTCAGATATGTATGGTCCACTGTTGTTGCTATACATGGGCGTCATTTCTTTAAGTGTGTGAGCATGCCCAGTATAACCTTTCAGTATTTTGTTGTCTGACATTCCTTCATTTTCTAAGTGTGGGAGCATGCCCAGTATGTCCTCCTGTATTGAATGTGTGGATCCATTCCAGGTAGCTTGTACTCTATTGTAGACTTTTGTGTTCTACACCTACAGCTAGCAAACTATTTCTGCAGAATATCTGTAGGTCAGTTGGCAATATGGAATCAAACTGGGCAAGGGATAGTGGGTACTGTAGGTAACTGTGTGTGTGCTGCTTCTGCTATATGATCCTGGTGTTAGCAGAGATATTCAGACATATGTAGTGTTATACACTGTGATTTTTTTATGTCCTCAAGTACTGTCAGGTAGACATTTTTTCTCACAGTGATGTCCTGGGGAAGACAGGGTGAATGCAGCTGTGTTCAGTATTGTGGTCAAATGCCAACATATTCCTGTAAACTAATGCCATTCTAGAGGGGGAGCTGCAGACACTTGGTGCTAGGTCTGTGTAACTGGTTCAGTACCTTGGTACAGTGGTGGCAGAGGATCCCATACTTGTACATCCATCGACATGACAGTATGGCCTTATCTTGCTGTGGCAATACCTCACAGCTGTACAGATTCAGACAGGTTACCCAGAGGCAGGGGTCATAAGTCAGGACATTACCCCTATTGTGGTTTATGGGCAGGCTTGTAGCCATGCATTTTTGTGTTTGCAGCCAGGGATTACATGTGCACATGGCTGTGTTTCGGACTTCGCTCATTGCATGCTGCCCATGCTCCCACCCACCCACCCCATTATTCTATCCTCTTCCATATATTATGCAAACATTCTCTGATACTTTCCCCATAGTTATCACCTCATCACAGCAGTGTATTGGTGTTGGTCCACTGTTCATGCAGTGGGACATAGTGGACATGTTACTGTGGTTTGTCCACATGGCCTTGCATATGGTTTCTGTGGACTGTGTTATGTTGTTATTTGGGAGTCCATGACCTAACATACATTGGCAGTATGGGTGAGATGCAGGCCTTTGGCAGAGGACTGTATGCCATTTGGTAGTGATGCAGGCCAGCTCTAGCAGGCCGTTGCATTTTGTCAGTCTTACAGTACCAGACTGCCATACAGTATATTCCTCTTGGGTGACAGGGTAGGTGTGCTAGGTGTTTATGCCAATACTTTCAGTCAGTATTGATCAGGTGGTGTGGATGCTGGCAGGGTGCTGCTTACAGCTAGGGACACATCTGCATGGGACACCTGTACTGCATGCTGCATTCTTTCGCTATTGCCATACACGGGTGGGGGTCATATTGTACCCATTACCAACAGTAGGGATAAGACCGGAGAGGTACCTGTAGGTGGTGGTTGGGTGAGCTGGGTGCATGTGTGCTATGGACACTACTTGCATCTGACTCACAGATATGCATGGGACATTCCACTTATGCTGGCTTGTGCAGGGACATCAGCTGTTTCTCAATACATCATTCCTATGACCTTTGTGATCTGCGAGTGTTTGGCCAGACAACATCGGTATTCCCTACTACAAGCCCAAATAATGTGCTGCAAACCTGTATGTACAATTCCAAGGGTGTGTCCATTTCACGGTTACACATTATATACTGTCTGTCTTGGGTACTTTCTCCTGTATACTGCTTGTATATCTGGCCCAACAGTCATGCCATGTCCATCTTTCAGATGGTGACACATATTACCTCCATACATTTACAATGGCTTACTGCTAGAATGTGTTATACTGGGGAGCATTGTGTTTGGCACTGCAGTTGTAAGGACTTGGCCCTGTCATCGGCAGTACTGGGCAATGGCCACCAGGTCAAACCTCACCATGCATACATACTGACCAGTCTCACACAATATGAAATACACACCAACCTAACACACACATACCTGCATATTGTACAAATGCTACAATCTATCCTGCTACCTTGGCCACCTTAGGTAATCTGTGCTTCACTAATATTATACCTACACATACATGTTACTACATTTCTACATTGGATTGTGGGGGGGGGGCACACCTGATTATTACAACATGTCTATATCAGATTGGGGGCACACCAGACTGTTACTACATTTCTACATAGGAATGGGGGGGGCACACATGACTGTTACTACATGTCTACATCGGATTGGGGGGGCACACCAGACTGTTACTACATTTCTACATAGGATTGGGGGGGACCTGACTGTTACTACGTGTCTATATCAGATTGGGGGGGCACACCAGACTATTACTACATTTCTACATAGGATTGGGGGGGCACACCTGACTGTTTCTACATTTCTACATAGGATTGGGGGGCACCTGACTGTTTCTACATTTCTACATAGGATTGGTGGGGCGCACCTGACTGTTTCTACATTTCTACATAGGATTGGGGGGCACACCTAACTGTTACAATGTGTCTACATCAGATTGGTGGGGGCACACCAGACTGTTACTACATTTCTACATAGGATTGGGGGGGGCACACCTGACTGTTACATGTCCACATCAGATTGGGGGTATACCAGAATGTTTCTACATGTCTACATAGGATTGGGGGGCACAACTGACTGTTCCTATGTGTCTACATCAGATTGTGGGGGGCACACCAGACTGTTTCTACATTTCTACATAGGATTGGGGGGAGCACACCTGACTGTTTCGACATTTCTACATAGGATTGGGGGACACACCTGACTGTTACAACATGTCTACATCAGATTAGGGGGCACACCTGACTGTTTCTACATTTCTACATAGGATTGGGGGGGGCACACCTAACTGTTACAACTTGTCTACATCAGATTGGGGAGCACACCAGACTGTTACTACATTTCTACATAGGATTGGGGCGGACACCTGACTGTTACTACGTGTCTACATCAGATTGGGAGGGCACACCAGACTGTTACTACATTTTTACATAGGCTTGGGGGGCACACCTGACTGTTTCTACATTTTGACATAGGATTGGGGGGGCACACCTGACTGTTCCTACATTTCTACATCGGATTTGGGGGACAAACCTGACTTTTACAATGTGTCTTCATGGGAATGGGGGGGGCACACCTGACTGTTTCTACATTTCTACATAGGATTGGGGGGGCACACCTGACACTTGTACACATTTGCTATGACTGTGCTGGTATGTCAGGTACTCCATTTCATTCTCTATACAGGGGCATCCTACCGTAGTCACCACTGTCTCTCACTTGCTGAACTGGGCTGGCTTGAACTCCCTCACCTCCTTCAATGGTATCAACTCTCACTCACCCACAAACTAGTAAACCATCCACTAAATGTCCCATCCCTCCAGAATCTACTCCAACCCTATCACACCACCAGACCACTAAGATCCAGCAACAAAAATCACTTGCAGATCACTAAAGCCAATAACTCTAAAGCACTATTCTCTTGCACCATAGCCAAATTATGGAACTCCCTCCCACCCACAATTACCTCCATACCATCATGCACCCACTTCAAAACTTTACTAAAAGCGCACCTAAAAACATGCTGGCTATGCCCTTGCAACTCCCACTCTAATATCACCCACCCCATCCAACCACTACCTTTCTTTCCATTCCACTAACTACCTTGATTATAGCAAGCTCAGATGCTCATAAGCCTAGTACTTATTATACAGCAGGAACTTCATATTTTAACATTTGTTAATGTCTGTTATGTACTTCACAGATAAAGATTCTAGTTGTCTACTGATGTACTATGTTCTTCATCTGTAAATATGTTGTAAGTAATTGCTATGTAAATTGTTAATCGCTATGTAATCCAATGTAACTACTGTCTGTTTATTTTAACTGTGGAGCCTTTCTCCCCGGGCCTCCGCTGAAAATGGACCTACGTCTAGTCAGACACTCCCGGTCAACAAATATAAATAAATAAATAAACCTATCATGCTGACTAGAGTCATATCAGTGTACTACAGGTCTTAGGTTTAATTGACCTACATATCAGTGTCTGACCTCTTACCCTTCAGAACTAACATCCCACTGCCTGACCTGATGTAGTCTGTCTGTGTAGGCCTTGGGGTGGGGGTGGGGGTTCCCCATAGCCATCATTCAGAGACCTTAGCACAACCTTTGTTTGTCTTTGTCTATACCTGTCCTGCTGGCTGAGACTGTTGTTGGGTATGTGAGCCTCCCTGACTGGCATGTGTGTGCATAGGATTGGGGGCACATCTGACTTTTTCTACATTTCTATATAGGATTGTGGGGCACACTTGACTGTTCCTACATTTCTACATCAGATTAGGGGGGCAAACCTGACTTTTACAATGTGTCTACATGGGAATGGGGGGCACACCTGACTGTTTATACATTTCTACATAGGATTGGGGGGCACCTGACACTTGTACACATTTGCTATGACTGTACTGGTATGTCAGGTACTCAATTTTATTATGTATTCTAACCTATCATGCTGACTAGAGTCATATCAGTGTACTGCAGGTCTTAGGTTTGATTGACCTACATATCAGTGTCTGACCACTTACCCTTCAGAACTAACATCCCACTGCCTGACCTGATGTAGTCTGTCTGTGTAGGCCTGGGGGAGGTTATCCATAGCCATCATTCAGAGACCTTAGCACAACCTTTGTTTGTCTTTGTCTATACCTGTCCTGCTGGCTGAGATTTTTGTTGGGTATGTGAGCCTCCCTGACTGGCATGTGTGTGTCATATGGACAAACATGTGGCCCAGCACATTTCCTGCAGTGGTTCACGTGTAGTACTGGCTACTGTGGTGACACCAGTATTTGTTACAAACCTCATGCTGCCACTATAGGTGTCTACTTGTCTGCTGGCATCCCATTCAGCCACTTGATTCCCTTGCATGCTCACATCCATGCCTTAGATACAAGTAACAACACATACTACTCCATTTGGCAATTGGTATGAAGAGTGACTTACCTTGTGGCTGTGCCAGTATTGAGGATGGTGCTGGAGGGCTGCCTATGTTGGATGCACATAGTACACTCCTTATACATGGTTGAGCACAGGTAGTGTCATGTTTGGCATCTCTTTTACTGTATGTGCGAGTCAGAGAGAGGTGTCATTTCCTGGGTTCCTACTGTGTCAGTATATGTGCTATGCATTGCCTCTTTGCCAAGGCCAGGGCATACTGGGCATGCTTCCTTCTGTCTACTGGGGCAGGTCAAGTTGTTCCTCCTCTGAGTCACTCTGTGCCTGTGCAGGCCTTGGCAATGGTGGGGGGCTGTGTGGCCCTGCCCTGTGCTGTTCCTGCTGCAGCTGTTTCCACAAGATCATATTGTGTAGCACGGCACACACGATGACAATTTGAGTACATGTAGCTGGTGAGTACTGCAAGGCTCTACTGGATGTGTCCAGGCACTGGAACCATGATTTGAGCATCCAAACACATGCTGTATTATAATTCTGGTCTGTACGTATGCCTCATTATGAAGTTCTTGTTCGAGTGTGTGTGCATTTCTGATGGGTGTCATCATCCACGGCTCCAGTTTGTAACCAGCATCCCCCACTAGGTGACTGTTAGGGATATCTTCATTGGCAAATCTCTGGCACAGCTGTGTCAGATGCCAGATGTGGGAATTGTGATAGCTTTCAGGGCAGCCAGCACACACATTTATTATAATGCCCTGGGCATCGCACATGACCTGGCAGTTGATGGAGGGGAAGCCCTTGCTGTTGATGTAGACCCTACACCGCACACCAGGTGGTGCTTTGATGCATATGTACCTGAAGTCTATAGCATCCACTACCTCAGGGTATTCTGCTGTTTGGTGGAAGAGATGCATATTGCTGGCCAACGCCTCACGGGTTTTGGGGAAATATACATGCTCACCGGCATGTGCTGACATGGCATCCAGGAACTGGTGAAGGACTCTAGATGCTGATGCCTGTGAGATCCCCATGATATCCCCAGTTGGCTTTTGGAAGGTACCTGTGGCTAGTATTCTTAGGCCTACATATACCTTGGTATCCACTGGGATGGGTTCCCCTCTGTTAGTTCTGTTTGTCGGGCATGGCCGGCACAGCTCAACAATTTGCTGTAGGAGGTTCCTGTCCACCTTATAGCGCTCCACTATCTCCAGCTCATGTAGCCCCTGGTAGGTTACCCTGAGTCTGTACACTCTTCTCCATCTCCTCACTGTGGGTTGATTAACAGCATTCTCATCCTCACCACCCTCAGCCTCTTCCACATGTTGATGTATGATAGCTACTGCAGCCCCTATCATTCTGTTGTTTTTGTTTGTTAAAATTTCCCCGCTTGCATACACCGGTGGTGTAGAGTATGTGGGAAAAAAACTGAAGGAAAGGTGTTTTCATAGTTTATAGTAGTGTTCTGGGCTGGGCTGGGCTACTGCCTGTGTAATTGGCTGATTCTGATACATTTCACCTGCCAGCTATGCTAGTTCTCCATGATTACTTTCCTACTACTGTTTTCCCTTCCCATTGCCTTCCTGTTTAAGCCCGGGGCCGTGCCATGTAAACACAGTTCTCAAATGTGCACAGAACTGCTATTCTCTGGTTTACTTTTTTTCCTTTAAAATCTGGTGCGTGGCATGCACACCCACTTAGGCAATGTAAAGGGTGCTAGGCAGCCTCAGACACACCCCCTTGCTTAGCTCTGCTAAGCTAAGGGAAAACCCGAGCCACAGGGCTCCAGTCTGCTTACAGTATGCCTGACCACCCCCCCATGAGGTCAGCTAACTCCTGGGCTTGCACCAAGCTATTCCTGTACTTACACTGTTGGGTGCTGACTAGCACTGAGGGGAAATCTGGGATTCGGTATAATTCCCCTCATTTGCATAGGATTGCCTGCTAATGCATAGTTACAGGTCCCACACTGAGCCTTCCCCATTAGCAACCACTATTCATTGGCCATGTTGTCTTCTGTCTGCCATTGAGTATAATGGCAAAATAGTGATTTTGGTTAGAATGCTTATTTCAGGTTACTTTTTTTATTTTTCGCCCGATCCCATTTGCGCACCCCTGCCCTACACTTAAACAGCCGAAATCGGCTAAACAAAATTAAAGTTATTTTTTTAAACTGTTTTCCATGCCAATGGCCATATATTTGGCCATTGGCATGCTTTACATGTTATATACACCCTTTATTTGTAGTTGTCATGGTTCCGTTTTGTAGTTTGCAGAAATGTCCTCGTTTACTAACCGAGTACATTTCTGCAGGTTACACTAGTCCTGCACGGCCGGCTGCCAGCTTCCTGGATCACAGATTCACCTCATTTGCATGGTTTTCACCTGCAAATGGGGTAATTTGCATACAGGAGCTGCATCCGTGCAGGAATAGTGCAGGAGCACTTGTGCATGTCCCTGCAGCTTATTCCTGGATCACACGGTGGACATATTGACTCCTGGAGCTCCTGCACTGTTCCTGCACACCGTGCAGGGCTTGCTGAATCCGGGGGACTGTCTTATTTAACAGCAAGTAGCTATGGTTGCATGACATACAAATGCAGTAAGGAGTAAGAAGGAAACAAAATAATATCAGCAGAAACAATAAGACTTGCTCATGCACAGCTGCTCCCAAAGTGTATGGCTTTTAGTTTGTTACTTACACGTTATGTCTGCACATATGATTGGAAGGGGACATGCCATCTTCATGCTGGCAACATGCACTGATTTTGTATGCAGTCAAGTTACCTACCTGCCTCACTGTCCATCTTTAACAAACCACAGCATAGAAAGTGGTAGCAAGTGTGAAAATCAATTGCACCTTGTCGGGCATGTTATATTAATTAAGCAGCTTTGGAAAATCTCAGTGATCTGTAAGCAGTATAACAGCTTCCTCAATGCAGGGTATAATGTTCATAGATATATATGTGTACACACACACACACACACACACAAAAAAAATATATATATATATATATATATATATATATATATATATATATATATATATATATATATATATATATGGGTCCCCTTCAGATCGTCAAAACCCCAAATCATCGAAGACCACATCATTGAGATGAAAATAATGAAAACCCATTTCAGCGAATGACTGGAGCAATGAAGAACTTCACAGAGTAACTAACCTGTTGGCTGACAAGGTGAACCTTTTCCTTTTTCCAATTACAGTGCAATCTCAGAGTTGGTATATTCAATTAGGGGCGTGGGGGAGGGATGGTGCGGTTTACGTTTTGTGACTTTTTGGACACGTGATTACTTACCCTGGGAAGATATTCATTGCTCCGGTCTTTTGCTGAAATGGGTTTACATTATTTTTTTCTCAATAAAGTGGTCTTCAATGATCTGCAATCATTTATTTACTGATGCCAACGAAATTTGTATTAACAGTTATAACATTTCCCTTAAGGGATATTACACATGTAAATCTAAATTTGTGGTGTATTTGGTGATATGCTTGCCCTGTAAATCCTTTTATGTGGAGTGCACCACTAGAGAACTGTATAAGAGAATGTATAAGCATAGACATGCAGTGTTAGTAGGGGATGAGAAAAATGCACTAGGCAAGCATTATAAATTGGGTCTATATTAGATCAATGAACGATTAAATGTTCAAATCTGTAAAGGTCGACCTTTACAGATCGAACATTTAATCGTTCGAAAATATTTAAAAATAAATTAAAAAAAAAAACAAAGTGACAAAACCAAAAACCAAAGGGTGTAAGCAGGGGTGCAAGCCCCCTGTGCCCCTCCAACACCCCCCCCGTACTTAAATATACCAACTCCAAGATTGTGCTAAAGTGTAGGGAAGGGGAAATTTCTAGTTTCCGCACTGTAGTGCACTGATGTGCGATCTCGGAGTTGGTATATTTAAGTAGAGGAGTGTGTGGGTGGCACAGCCCCCCATGTGGGGGGGTGCAGGGGGGCTTGCCCCCCTTCTTACACCCTTTGGTATCACTTTTTTTTTGTTTAATTTTTTTTTTTACATCTTCGAACATTTAAATGTTCGATCTCTAAAGGTCGACCTTTAGAGATTTGAACATTTAATAATTTGTTGATGTAATATAGACCTTTATAAATTTAGTAATTGTAAAGTAGTTTTCATGTTTTTAGTTTTGGATGATGTGAAAGGGTACAATAGAATGTATAATGCTGAAGATGAACTTGGATGGTCTGAATATCTGTGGCAACTGGGACTAAATGCATGTTTTCCACCATGTTTGAACAACTGTGAGGATTTTGTTGCCTTTCTGAGAAGGAAGAGGTTAAAGCATTAATTAAGTCATCAATTGTTTTATGTTATGTGACTTTCTCTATTTAAGTGAAGGTTTGTACTGCATTACTCATTATGATGAAGTTTTGGATTGAGAGACAAAAGTGCTTACTGTTTAATGTATATGTGTATTTAACTTGGTTTTTTTTATTTTATTTTCCGGCTTTTTCTTAGTTTATAAAAATCAAGAAACATAGGACAAAATTAATACCTACACTACTGTAGTCCAATATATGCTAACAAACTAACAGTGGTGCCACTATTATGGACAGTACAGCAATACATACAACAGCCCTGGCATCTACAGCATACACTAAAATATTCCTTTCAACTTACATCCATACTGACATAAACATGTTTGGTTTACAATCTGCAGATGAGAGTCTGCCCTGCAATCCAGATGGGCCTGCAAAAAGTTAAGCAAGTGCAACATCATTGCAATTAAAAGTAACACATGATAATTCTTTTACTCCTTTACATGTACATTAACTATACTATCAATAAGAATGTGGTTGTCAGCTGAAACCTAAGCTAATAACTATAGCAATCTTTTATCCTCCACCCAAAAAAATACATGTGACACAGAAGTAATGTATTGATTTCAGTTGTTTTACTATACAACAGTATTCAATGGTTGAGATACCAAAGGGTACCTGAAAGTTATTCCTGGGACATGCTTGCTGTCTCTGACACTGTTGCTCCCACATCTAGAACATGCTGCACTGCATTCTCCAGTGAGCTGTCTGGATATCTGATATTGACCAGGAACTTTTCATTGGTTGTTAGTGGTGGTTCTCTAGCAGGCCCTCCCCAGTACCTATTTGGTCACAGTCCACTGCAGCTGCTGTCCTCCATGCAGATGTGATCATGTCAGTGGCCCTGTGGTGCACTTGCTCATATTTCCTGCCATGGCAACCCATGGCATTCAGATCAGCAACTATCTGTTGCCAAATTTACATTCTACGTGCCATATCTCCCCATCCCCTTTCCAGCAAAAAAGCACCATGTTGCCTAAAGGCAGCCACTATGACCTGGTTTTCAGCATCGGTGAAGGTGGGGGGGGCTCTCTAAGGATTGAGATGCCTGAGTGGCATACTCTTAGTTGTCCTAAATGACAACAGAAGGATAATAAATAATACATATCACAAAAGTATTGAATAATTATTTCCAGATAAAACAGAAAATGTAGCCAGTCAGTATTACCCACTGTAAAAACATACAACAGTCTACAGATGTGACATACGAACAACAGGTAGGCTACAAAACAAGGATAGTAACAATAGCAACATATATTTGCTTGTGCCATAACAGTAACTCACCTTTGCTTTCCCCAGCAAAAGAATAGGAAAATGACACATTTTGCTAGCAAACCATCTTTGAACTGCTAAACGTTATATCAAAGGAGCTGTCCCTGAAATATTTGTATATGTTTATCACACATCATTCCATTTTCATGTATTGTCAATCACATATACCTCTGAAATGGCTTGACAAACATGCTCATGTCGTCAGTACATGTTTAATTAATATATACAGATAAAAGTGTAAAAGACTTTGCTTCAGATATTTCTTAAATACATCCCAGCATATGGAGTATATAGCTGACTAAATGGAAGCATACCTTCTAAAGTTCAGTACTCCTCTGTACAGATATATCCTGAAGAAATAGTGTTGTGTGCCATCTTTCCAACATAAGCAAGTCTCCTCACCATCAGTTTTCCTAGCTACATGATTGCCTTTTTATATGGTGTAAATTCATGGCTGTTAGCATTGTGAATATGGAAATGAGGTGTGAACTCATTAGAATTGCTGAAACTCCCCCCCAAAAAAATGGATATGTATAGGAGATGTAGACATAGTGCAGCCACTCCCTCAGTGTTTGGTTTTAATGGATTGCGATTGTGACTGATTGATTGGGAGAAGGAAAACACAACAGCACTGCAGGCTGTCTTACGTCCAGTAGGTGTGTCAGGTTAGATCTACAAAGTGTTACATGTAAGGTTGGAAATGTAAGTAAGCAGCAGACAAGTCACAGGTTCTGATCCTTAAAATTCAACCTGTTCTTCATTTGCTGACAATTGCATATGATATTATTTCCATATAATATCCTCACACATTTTAAGGCCAATTATATAGCATAGCTTACACAATGCATGTCTCAGATTACTGCTCAGATAAGTGATAAAGAGGAATAAAGAATGTTGTGTAACTAATCCTGTGGCAGCAGGTGTAAATGTAGGGCTGGAATACAGATGGTCCTGGGTGCTAGCACAGGGTGTTCAACCTTTGTTTTATTGTTGTTACAGTGCAGTTTATAGCAAGAAGCCGTGGTGGTGCAGCGGTTAGCATTGTCGCCTCACAGCAAGAGGTTCTCCTGTTCAATTCTTGGCTGGAGTGCCTCCTGTGTGGAGTCTGCATGTCCTCCCCATGGTCGAGTGACGTTAAAGACATGCAGGTAGGTGTGAGCGTGAATGGGCATGCCTTCGTTGAATGTTGGGCATTGGATTAGCAACTCAGCACCATGAAATCCACTGCCAATCATGAGTGGACCGAAGTTCTGCTGTGGCGACCCCTAACCGGGAAAAGCCAAAAGACACTGCAGTTTATAGCAATGAACTGCAACATAGGCAAGTGTTTTCTCACCCTTCTTGTGGCAACAGGTATAAGTGTGGGATTGGCATTGACATGATCCTGGGTTTGATTACAGCATGTTCCATGCACTTTTACTGTTGTTCCACTTCCCATTAGAGTCACTCTCACTTATAACACTTGACATAGTGGAGCTGATATGAATGATATGTATGAGGGCTGAGGCACTAGTATTGTGTCAGTTATTTCTGTATATATTTAAGTATTATCACATTTATTATCAGATGTATGACTGTGTATTATATTCCTATAAGTATATTTCTGCTATCTGAGCTGGCATGGCTTTCACATTTTGCCTAACACACATACACAACTGCCTGTACATCCAATAACATTGAAATTGCAACTGCAATTATGCAATGTCTCACTGCTTGGCACTGTTGTACTCTGCTTACCATCATGCAAACACAATGCTTGGAGTTGCTCACTGCTGAACACCATGTTTGCGTGATGGTAGGTGGAGCACAACATTTTCAAACACTGTGTATACTCCCAGTAACTGCAATAACTGGAATTGGTGGAAAATCATCACTATCCATTGCTCTTGATCTGTGGTAGACATGGTAGGCATTTTTGGAGAATGTGTCAGATTTAGGCCACAGAAATGTGGTGTCCAGGAATCTAAAATTTTTATTGGACTCCTAGTTAAGAACCACAGTGCCAGTCTTCTGCAGAGGGACTATTCTGGCTCCCAGTATAAGCCAGAAGCTTGAGCTAGTTTAGCCCAGGCTGTATCCAGTGCCACCGGTATCCAGCACACTGGTGACCAATGTAGGCATCATTATAATGACCTACAGAGGAGGAATAGTGATACCCTTGATACTTGGATTGTGGAATTTTGGACTGTGGACATCCCACAACTGTGTAAGTATCAACTGCAGAGAGGGCTTGTAAGACTTATAAGCTGAATATAGTCAAGACTGGCATTTATAATGATATTCTGATCTGTTCTGTTTTTTTCCACAGCTGCCAGGGACTGGGAAGTCAATACAATCCCATGAGGCTAGATTGGTAAGGATAAGGGAAGTAGTTTTATTGTAGAATTAAATGTTAAAGATAATTTTTTTTGGTATTTTATAGACGTATAAAATTAAGCATGCATATCTCAATTTTAAAAGCAAGTATGCATGCATTAGTCTGTAGCACAAACCAAGAGTACAATATTAGACATTAGTCAGAGGTTGTGGGCAGTGGCGGCTGGTGACTTCAAATTAAAGGGGGGCTGCAGGAGACAGCTGAATAGGTGGGGCCAATGTGAACGGGTGTGGCCAGCTAGAAAGGGGTGGAGCTATGCTCAAAACCACAACAACTGGAACTTTAATTAAATATGCTGCCCTGGGTGCCAAACCATCATTACAAGGGTCCAATCAAGAAAAAAATTAAGTGTAGAAGAAAAAATATTTCAGTGCATTGGCTACATGACAGCTTACATTAACACATTATTTTAATTTTGCAAGAGTTTATAGCATTCTTTCATTCAAAAATGAATCAATAATGTTAATGAAATAACATTCTTAAATGAATTGATAACCACAGACACAATGTTATAAGTAGTAAAAATATGTACAGTTCATTTGAGATATATTTTTAAAATATTTAAATATTAACATAGTTATTTATGTATTTATATATTTACATTATTATTCATTTTATTTATTTATATATATTTACATATATTTAATATTTATACATCATATATTTATTAGATATTTATTTTGATGTTAATTTGATGTTAACCAACAATAATATTTTTACATTTATTATTTTTGGAAATTGGTTAACACAATAAGAATGTAGCAAAATAAAATTTATGTGCATGCTTATTGACACGCAAATTATATGTTACTAAAAGAACATTTTTAAAAAAAACTTTTTTAACATATACTTTTTTAACACAAGTTTTAATTGATTTTAAATCAAGGTTGCTCACTGTCAAATTAATATTAACAACACTGAAGCTTTATGTGAGTAGGATAATATTTGACCGGACATAAAATTTCCTTTAAAGTTGAATAACAAAAGACACGTTAGTAAAACTATCGTTAACTTAAAATTCATATTTATGATGTTTGAATAAAGATAATGTACATGTAACAATATGTTATTTAGGTCCAACATACATCTAAAAACATACTACATTTTATTAAAGGTTCCAGCTTGTAGGAACATATATTGCGCGAGCATCTTTTCTCAAACAGTATTACTTTCAACATCTGAAGAGAATGAATCATCTAACACATTTTTTGACTTTTAACAATTTACAGCTAACAAAATAAGTAGGGAATAAAATAAGAAGTAGAAGGTAGTTAATTTTATTTAATTTTATTTAAGGGTTAATATCTGGTTACACGGCCAAATGCACCCGCGGCAGTTAAAAAGAACAGCGGGAGGGTTTTTGTTAAGATATTACCTTGGATTCACATTTCAACATAAACATTGGGCTCACGAACATTCCCAGTATTGAGTGCAACAGTTAGTTAGTTATAGCGCAAAGTATTACAAAACAGTTTTGTTTAACAAATACAATTAACAGTGTTTCAGAATGTATTACGACAGAAATGTTTTATAATAATGTTTGAAGAAAATTCATTTCAACCGAATACGCTCAACAGTTGTTTTTCCTAAAGCATCAAGGAAACATTATCCAATAATTGATTTATTTGGATTGTTAAACTTTTTTAATTGTATAATTGAATTAGTAGCATTGTATTTAAGCAAGCAAGGCAATGGTAATAATTTATCTTGAGAAAGCCCGTCATAGGAACGGGTGAAAGCGCTTGACTTATTCCTTGTTTTTACGTTGGACTCTACTACCACTGAGTGTTTTATCTTTCGTGTATTTTTATTTTTATTTTTGCTTGACATTAAAAGAATTTTATTAACGGAGAAGTATTCTATGACTACAAAATCTCTGGGATTCGTAAGAAGAAGTTTATTGGTTACTAGTGCTTCTGCAAACTTTTTTCTAGCTGCTTTTTGTGACATTGTTCGTGTTTCGTACATGACAGCTTACTTAATATCTAGATGGAAACAAAAAGGTTGTGAGGCATGAAAAAATAAATTACTTTTTAAATACATTACTGGAATACCAGTCAAAATCAAGTATAAAAAACAAACTTCTCCTTGCACTGCAGTACTAATTATAATTTATATTCAGCTTTATAAAAGTACCAAGTAACATGCTGAAAGTAGCAATCTCTGTGATACCCCCACTTGTAAAAATGTTTGTTATCCAAAAATCACCTGCTGACTGACAACTATCTACTTGTTTCATGGGGAAAACACGTTCAAAGTAAAAAAAATGAACAGCAAACAAGAAACAAGCTCAAGATAAATTGCTTAAAGGATTACTGCACAGGTTATGGACCACACATGATAGATTGGCATTCTGTTTAATTTACGGGTAAAACCTGCAAAGATGACTGTAAATCTCCAACAAATGTAATGAGCATCTGAAAATACTGTAATCCTGTCCTTTATTACAAATACTGTCATATGCATTTCAATACCTAAGGCTTGTACATTATCTAGTTATGTAAATATTCTCTGCATGGCAACAACAAAAAGGTTTTCAGTGTTGGTAATTATTTAACAGTATGCTTATTAAAGGTTTCTTGCATCTTACAATCTCAGACAAGCTTACCTGATGGTCATTAAAGCATTGCTACTTAAACACAGAGCAACAGGGCACTGTGACAGCATGCATTTTCTGAATAATAAGAAGCATAAATTAACAGTATAAAAATATGACAGAAAACCAGAACATTCTGCAAAATCAAGGACAGATAGAAAGCCACTGTCGTACTTGTCTACCTTGGATGGGGGAATACTCTGCACACTTACACTGCATAACTGCTCCTTGCCTTCCTTGGACACATCCAGAGTCACTACATGGGGGAGTGGTGTACAATAAGTATGTCACAATTTGAAATGTCTCTGGCTGACGGTGATGGCTCTGACACTTATACCTCTCAACCTCAGAGCAAGAAATCTGGACAAAGCCATACATAGAAGTGGGACATAGGACAAAAATAAGGACAAATTTTAAATATCACTCTTATAAACTTAGAAAGATAATAGAATAGTAGTAGGTCTTGCATTAGTATGAATTTTCTGAAGGGTATGAAATCTGAAGCTCAAATGTCTGTCATTTTCTAATGTCAGTCTCTAATGATTTGCCACTAATTTGCCAGAAAACCACAATTTTATGAAAAACGGACCAAACATGTGATGCAAAAATATAAAATTGCCACATAATACAGCTGGGAACCTGTCAAAGAAGGGACACTTTTTTAATATTAGTACTGTTAACTTGAGCAGCTGACAAAATAAGAGAATCTACATGCATTTCTGAAATAAAAGTAATCTATAACTCTGATCATTACAGTTATTTATAATTGTAACCCCTCCACGTTTTCTTCCAAAATTGCCATTTTGTGGAGGGATTATTAGGGGGAGAGCAACATTTTGAACCAAAATTGAGGACAGTTGAGAGGTTTGGATATTCCTAATTCTATAAAACAATTTATTTGCACGTACCTCTCAACCTCTTAATGCAGGAAATCTGGACAAGGCCAAATATATTGGGGGAACATACAAACAGTCTAAAGATTGCTCTTGTATAAACTTAAGACAGTTGATAGAATAACAGGTCTTGCTTTAGCATGCATTTTTCTGAAGGTTATGAAGTCTGAAACTCAATGTCTGTCATTATTTAGTGACTTCATTCCTAAATGATTTGCCAGACAACCACAAATTTTATAAGGAACAAACCAAAAATAAGAAGCAAAAATCTATTCATTCTGCAAAAATCTGGACAATTGAGAGGTATAGTTTAGCCAGGGCTGTCTGAGTTTGCTGCCCTTCCCCCTCACAAAATCATGGTCGAATGGAGCCTTCCCCCCTGCAGCCATTCCAATGTCCCACTCCTTGGTTATTTTGCCACATTTACCATAAACACTTTAACGTGCATAGTGCTTTACTTCTGCAATGATTTGGATTTCATTTGAAAGTTTTATTTTGCATTTTACAGCACAAACACTAATATACATCTGGTAAACAAAGCAATGCAGTCTCACAGTGAAAACAGACTTAGCATTAAAACTTCATTGCCCTTGAAACTCACATTCATTGAACAATGCAACATTGAAACCCATATTCAAAGAAAATACATTTTGCCAGTGGCAGATAACGATTAACTTTGGGCTGTTTTCAAATCATAGGCCCCTTGCACACGAAACATACATGTGCTCTTTGATAGTCCTTCCTGATTGTATTAAATTATATTCCTTGTACAATACAGTACAGTTGTTAGAAGATGCTTTAAATTTGTTTTGAACATTTTTCCAGTAAACAATGAAACAAAATGCATGCACCAATAATGACAAAACTTCCCTGTTCAGAAAATTTCCATCATAAAAGTCAACTCAAACTTCTACAGTCCACCAGTATCAGTAAATATGCACAATCTCTGAAGAAGTAAAAGTCATCTAAATAATTCCACATTAAAGAGATCTGTAATTAATGAAGAGGTTGCTGCTAGCAAACAACTTTATATTTCATTGTTTCATCTACAAATAAAGTGCCTGCTGCCCTTGAGAAATAAATTGCTTATATTACATTGCAAAAATGATAAGCTAGTAATACTGCAATAAGGAATGGATGGCAAACTGATGACAGGTTCATAGTTACTAGGTATCTTCACCAAAAAGGACTGCAGCATCCACCCCCTTTACAACACAGTACAGTATCAGCAAATGCATCTCCATACTGTGGGAGTAGAACCCACAGCCTTCTGAATCAAAAGCAAGTACACTGCTGGTTGTGCTATTAACAATGCAAGCTGACTCAGCATAAGCAGCACTAAACTTCTGTTCCCCAGCAGCTCTCGGCTCCTTGTAAAATCTACTTGACACTCAGTTGTATCTCTGAACTTTGCAGCACAAGAAATCTAGAAAAAGCCAAAATTTATTGGGGGGGGGGACAAAAGCCCAAAAACCAGGGACACATTTTAAACATTGCTTGTATAATGTTGGAAAGTTGCTAGAATAAAATGCTATGATACCACCATACATTTCACTGCCAAACTTGAACCCAGGACCCTGTGCAAAACAGTCAGAGCAACATACCACTATGCCAAATCAGTTGTTTTGTGAAAGAGAGGAAGACTGAAACTTAAATGGCTACCATTTAGTGAATTCAGTTCTCACCATAGCTGTCAACCTCTTAGCACAAAACACGTTGAGCAAAGCCAATAATGGGGGAATACAGCCCCCAAACATATTCAGTGAATTCAGTTCTCACCATAGCTCTCAACCTCTTAGAAAAAATTACCTGGGCAAAGCCAGTAATGGGGGAATACAGTCCCCAAACATATTCAGTGAATTCAGTTCTCACCATAGCTCTCAACCTTAGCACAAAAAAACCTGGACAAAGCCAATAATGGGGGAATACAGTCCCAAAAATAGGGACAAATTTCAGATAACCATCTTATAAACAGAAAATTGCTAGAATAAAAGGTTTTGTGTTACCATGTACTTTCTGAAGAATATGAAGTCTGAAATTCAAATGCCTGTCATTTTTATTTATTTAACATTTGTTAACCAGGAAAGTCTGACTTGCAACAAAAGCCGATTTTCAGCTGAGGCCCAGGGAGAAACAGTCCAGACACATGTCTTTGTAAGATGGGAGGACAAACACAGGGAGGACATACAGACACCACACAGAAGGCACCCCAGCCAAGAATAAAACCAGAGAAGCTGTAAGGCAACAATGCTACCACTGCACCATCAACTATGTAAGACAACAAAGATACAGAAACCACAGATTTTATGAGGAACAGAACTCAACAAATATGAGGCAAAAATCTACACACACACACACACACACACACACACACACACACACACACACACACACACACACACACACACACAGACACACACACACACACACACACACACACACACACACACACACACACACACACACACACACACACACACTCTGTTTTAATTTCTCAGATGTTTGCAAAAATCACACCCATGAAACACGCATGCAAGCTATGTTTGGAGAGGGGTGGAGCATGATGGTCGCTTTCGTGCCAATTAATTTGGGAGGCATGACACCAAACATCTGTGGAAATGTACTCTGATTGCCCGGGGGTAGGATCATCCAGAGAGAGAGACTGTGGGAGGAGGCAGGTGGCAAAAATGTGGTTAGGAAAAAATGGTTAATTTTCCAGGGCAAATGCGTTCCGCTAAAATACCGAATAACAGTTTGAAAGGCTAAACGAGTGCTACTTTATCCATCACAAAAGAACTTTCTTTTAATATTTTTGCCTTTCAGCTTGATTAACTTTTGGAAATTTTACTGTGACACGGATATGCCCCAAATAATATTTGTTAAATCTTCCATGCTGAGACAGCCCTCTAGCTTGCTGTGACCAGCTATGGTTTTCCTTTTCAATGTCTATTTGCAGGATGACTATCTTCAAACTAACATTTTTTTTTTATTCAGCGGGCTTGTGCTACTGTCCATATGTCTGAAAATGCTGTTTGGCTGTCCCAGCAAAATCTGAAACACCTTCAGATAAGAAAGATAAGCATAACTTTTCATGCATACATACATAAACCTACATGAATACATGAGTACCCAAATGCAAAGAACTGATACAGAAAGTGTGACCCAATGTCAAAAAGAAATATTAAAACTGGTGTCCAGTCTAAGGCAGATTGCAGGCCTGGTAAGGTAATCCTGTTATCGACACACTAAGAAATATGCAAAACTTTGGCTGCTAAAACATGCTGTGCATTATCTCATTTAGGCAATACATAACAAACAGTTTGTGCAAAATGCTAATGCAACAAAATAACATCTAGAAAAGTGTTGGGAAACCTTGTTACTGTATATTTTTTCAGACAGGTGCTGCTCACTCAGAACAACAATGTTTTAAGATTAATTTATTACTTAGTCTCAAATGAAATAGATGCCTCAGACTTTTATTACAACAAATTGTGAGAAACAGTTGTGTACTGCATACAATAATATTTATAACAGTGCTAAACTAGAGGACAAAAATGCACTATGTCCAAAAAGACAGCCTCCTTATCCGCCACACACACACACACACACACACACACACACACACACACACACACACACACACACACACTGTCAATGCCATCCTCAGTTGTGATAGTAACATCATGCATTATAGTTCTGCTACTGCTAATACTAATGCAACAACACTCACCATCAAATTGTGGTGGGGAATGGAAATAAAACATGTTTAAAATGGAATAATCACAAATCCAGCAGGTTTAAGGGGATGATGGTGTGTTCTGTTTTCTGTAAATGAAGAGGTTAAATGTGTTAAGTTATTGCCACTCTGTGCTGCCTGTAGTATCTGACAGAATAAGTTCATTAACACTCAGTATCATTTAAGTAAGTTGTGAAGACTCAGTGAACAAAGCATGCACACTGGCAAAATACAAAAGCAGTAAAAACAATGATAAGTGGTCTAAACATTTTTAAAAACTGATGACAACTGTCCTACTCCTCCTCCACAATATGTTTTTTACGCTGTATGCAATCAAATTTAGGAAGGGGATCTCTCCACTTTGCAGTGCATACAACCTGCATTTAATTATATTATTTGTATTTACAAGCAAATACACTAGCAATGAAGTTCCTTACTGAAAACAGCTTTCATTTCAGTTCTCTACCTGAAACGAGTCCATCTGCAGCTCAGTGATGTCTAATGAGTCCATCTGCAGCAGAAGCTAGTTCCTGTAACAGTCCCGTGCTGCTAAATGTCTTCCTGGGGAAGGTTTCCCCATGGGAACAGGCTCCAGCCTGCCGACGTTGCAGTCTGGACATCTTCCATTCTGTGTAGTTGTCACCACATAGACTTCTGGGCTGCAGGGCAAAGATGGCCTTTCCTCCTATCCGGACTGCTGACAAAGCAGTCTGGAGTTCCCAATCTGTGCAGTCAAGCATGCGCGAAGTTCTGGGACTTGAGAAATATTTATTTTTTTGTTCCTTTTTTTCACAATTTTTTTTATTTTGTTTTTTGTCTTTCCACAGCTGGGCATTTAATTATATAGCATGAGCCTCCCTTGGTTGTGGGTTCAAATACTACACTTCCCAACTATACATTACTGTTAATTTTTCAAGTATATTTAAATTAAAGTAAAACCTCTATACCAGTGGTACAAATGTCCTGCTGTAAACTATAATCTGTGTAACTGGAATACCTATATGTACAATATACGCACATGTCAAGAAGTACTTGTTGAAATCTGTAGTACAGTGTGTATCTGTTAGGAGCTGGTAGTCTTAATAGTCAAAGTTAATAGAGACAAATAATTGTATTAATACAAACAAAAACAAGGTATTGGACCCAATGGCATGATTAAGGCTCAATGAAAACAAGCACTGCAACTTCAAATTTGGCATAAGAACCTTTATTTCTATGGTTTTGCCTCAAGACTTCTGCAGAGCACATTACCATAATACAAACACACCATTTATATAAAATCAAAAACAATTAAGTAAAATTTTATTACATAATTAACCAATTAAATAATTAAAATACTAAATAACTATAATATAAAATCACTAATACGTATATTCACCGATAAAACATCATTATCACACTTTTAACTTTCTATCCTTCAAAAAACACTTTATATTAATTGATTCATTTAAACCTGTTTTTTGTCAGCTTCCAGTCTAACCTGCCACAAAGTTTCCTTTTGTTCCAAATCATTTCTAAACTCCCTCCCTCTTCAAATCCATTATGCCCAGTTCTAAGATGGAAAATATTTATTTTTATAATTACAACATTCTAAAGTATGTTTGAAAAGTGCATTGTATAGATCCTGTGTCTTAATACTATGTATATGTTCTCTCATACATTCTAATAAAGTATGGGTGGTCATACCAATATAAAAACTAGTACATCCATTACATACACTAATATAAACAACCGCAATGTTTCTGCATGTAAAATGTCCAGGTACCTTAATGGTACGGGGTAAATTTTGTAACATGACAAAAGGCCCTTCAAGTATAAATCTACAGAAATTACAATGGCCACATTTAACCATTCCCATGTTCTTATTGGTCTCCAAAACTCTAGGGATGTACTTTGTATGGTCATTTTGTAATATACTTTTTTAAATTATACCTATTTTTATATACAAAGTTTGGCTTAGTTCCTACTATTTTAAATAATTCTGCATTTCCTTCCAAAATTTTCCAGTTCTTTTCCACAATACTTCTTATTGCTAAACTATCAGTTGTCATATTGAAGGTACAAACAGACCCCTTTTTTCATTAGTTTGAACCTTGTTACTTACAAAAGGAAACTTAAATGTAGGAGGATATTGATTATACCTTTTATTCCATATATCATTACTTAATTCCTTATAGTATCCTTCATCATAACCCCTGTTATGAAATAGTTCTGTAATAAATTCAAATTCCTTATGGGTATCCTCAACCTTACTGATCATTCTACTAGCCCGTATAAACTGACCTTTAGGGATATTCTTTTAAATAAACACTGGATGGTTACTTCAGTTATGTAAGTAACTATTAGGAAAAGTGCTCTTCCTATGTACGCTACTTTCCAAATATTTCAATACCTTATCCCATTCAAGATGTACAACAAGAAAATTTAGTTTATAACCATAATCACCAGGAACGAACTTTAAAAAACAGATTTCTGATTTAATAGTTAACACTAGATGTTCAACTTCAACACTACTACCTTCAATTATAAAAAAAAAATAGATAATCTATGAACCTTTTATAATAGCAGATCTTAAAAATGTCATGTAAGTCTTTCAATACAGTAGCTCCCACCACCCCATTACTATATTAGGGTATGATGGGGCTGCTGGAGACCCCACAGCGACCCCCTTGTATTGCTTATATTTGTCATTGAATAGAAAAAAAATTGTTATACAAGAGAAGATCAATCATATCACAGTAAAAATTTACCCTATGCTGAGGAAAACTTGAGTATTTGAACATCAATTCCCTTACAAACTCCACTCCTTCAATATGAGGAATAGACATGAATAGGGAAACCACATCCAAAGTGAACATCACATACGTATTAGGATCAAACCTAAATCCTTCCAGAAACAGTCTGAACTTCTCCAAAAAATCCCAAGAATCTTTAACTTGAGATTTCAAATTTTGTGCTCAAGGGTTCAGAAGTGAATCTATAACAAGGGCAATACCTTTGGTAACTGAATTGGAAAAGGACACAACAGGCCTGAAAGGTGGATTAATCAGGTCTTTATGAACTTTCTGGATGCCAAATAACACCCCAACTTTCGGTTTATGAACCATACAAAAAATATACATACTTAAATCCAATTCCTCATTCGTCAAACCATCTTATAAAAATGTATGAATTTTGTTATAACAACTTTGAATATCACTCATTTGTACCTCGACATAATCACCTTCTTTATTTAAAATTTCCAACATACAGTTAAGATATCTATTTGTGTTCATTAACACCAAGTTACCTCCCTTATCACTTTTCATAACCCATAAATTTCTATTATTTCTCAACTCATTAAGTGCCTTTCTCTCATTTTTATCCAAATTATCATACCATTTCCTATTGTGTCTACTAATATGTTCTCTTATATTCTTACTACACATGCATTCGAATAAATTCAGCATATGGTGTAAGGTTGGAGTGAAACAAGATGGCTTTACATACATCAAAACAGTATTTTTAACATTTTTTTAATAAAAAGTCCAAATTAAGTTTGCAAGTATATTGTTCCAAATCTACCAAGGTTCTTGCAACATCTGCTCTTTTAGTTGGCATATAATTAAGACCACAGCTCAACAACTTTAAATGCGTAGATGTTAAGGGAAAATCTGATAGGTTAATGATGCTAAAAGTCTCTGCATCATAGCTTCTTAATTGTCCATTGGTGAGTTTGAGGCTACCCCTCATTCTTGTGGATCTCATCCTTTGTGCTTTGTTGTCTCTTTTCAGTAAAAAGGTCTTTGGTTTAGCTCCATTCTCTATATTTAAACTACTTAAACTGTCAGCATAATTTTCCATGGTCCGATTAATGACCCCAGGATTTTCATTGATGTTTCCACCTCTCTTGCTCCTATCCGAGGAACTATTTATAGCTTCAGCCTGCAGGTACCTCCTCAAAATCCTCGATGAAGCTGATTAGTTATTTGCCTTTTCAATCCTATTCTCAGTTCGTACCAATTTCAAAGAAGAATGATTATTTCTATATTCAATAGCATTCTTATTTTTGTTGCCAGGATCAAAGGAATGATAGGCAAGATTATTCTCATTGGCTGTAACATCTCTCAGCAGTTTATTATGCTTTTGCATAATAACTGCATTCTCATGTTTTTCTACTTCTTCCAAGACCAGACAGTAATAGGTATCATCACTGCTGCTGTCCATAAACTGTGTGCACAACTCCTCATCAACCTTTAGGATTTCTTCCTTTAAACTGGCCATGTTTTTAACATTATTATCAATTAACAATTTTAAAAGTTGTAAACCAGCGTTGTTGAAAAAATGAATTAAGATGTTAAAGAATGGGTCTGTAGATTTAATACTGTTAGGACATTTAAAAAAATGTGACCCTTTCAGTACTATACACAGTTCAATGTACCTCTCAAAGTACTTATTTTCCATATCTAAAGATCTATATTTATTCCACAACTTACAAAGCTTATCACACAAGCTTTTATACTCCTCAGACTTAGCCTGTGTGAGCTTGTATTCTGACCTAATAAAAGAATTATATTTATTCTCCAAAATCGATATTATATCAGTATATCAAGCCAGCCTTTTATCCGCCCCTCAATCTTTGTTGGTTTCCAACACACCCGAGGTTGTGTTGTTAAAACAACCACAGTCTCTCTATCATCATGCAAACAATTAAACAGTTCTTCATTTCCCACACTATTTGGGACCAATTGTTTTAAAGTCCTTTGTATATCAACCATAGAAGTTAGCAAAACCTTTAAAAGGCTTGCATCTCCCACAGAGGGTGTGTAATGTATAGTAACATCCAACAAGGGATAAACAGCTGCCTTGGCCATCGGGAATGTCACAAATAACCACAAAACTAATAAATTGACCCAATAATTGTTTTCCATCTTAGAAGTGGGCATGATGGATTTGGGAGGGTGACTTTAGAAATGATTTGGAACAAAAGGAAACTTTGTGGCAGGTTAGACTGGAAGCTGAAAAAACAGGTTTAAATGAATTGATTAATATAAAGTGTTTTTTGAAGGATAGAAGGTCAAAAGTGTGTAAATGATGTTTTATTGGTGAATATATGTATTAGTGATTTTATTATAGTTATTTAGCATTTTAATTATTTCATTGGTTAATTATGCAATAAAATTTTACTTAATTGTTTTTGATTATATAAAAATGGTGTATTTGCATCATGGTAGTATATTCTGAGGAAGTTTTGAGATGAAAGTGTAGAAATAAAGGTTATTAAGTTAAATTCTAAGTTGCAGTGTTTGTTTCCACTGAGCCTTTATCGAGACCATTGGGTCCAATACTTTGTTTTTGTTGGTCTGGAGTGGTATTGGGTTGATTTATTAGAATTGTAGTAATGCATTGTATGTCACATATAAAGGTACTAATCTTATCTCTTTGTTTTTCTCTCACGCTAACCCTTATCTCTCTTTTTTATTTTACTTTTTATTATTTTTATTTTATTTATTTATTTTTATTTTATTACATATTGTTAAAATATGTCCATGTCATCCACGTGTACCACATCACTAAATGCTCTCTACAGCATAGTAGGGTATGTCTGCCCCAAAGGATCCCCTAACACCCCTCCACTGGATCCAGCACTGTTGTCCAACACATCTGGGAGCCAACCTGGCATAATCAACTCCACTGCCTCTGCAATTCCTTCCTCCTCAGGTAGTCTTGCCTCAGAGGCTGGTCCAGTGGTTCCCTCTGGGAGCAGTAGTGGAGGTGGTGATTTTATCATCCATACTGAAATACCAGGGATGGTGCATAGGCTTATGTGATGCACTGTTGATGTACACCTACTCCAGCTGGAGAGGCTGCTCTCCCTCATTTTGCACAGGAGAGAGGAGAGGAAGATGTCACGTACTTTAGCCAGCAGTGGAGTGATCTGACAGTGATGACAGTCCAGTGGGTCAGGACTTGATTCTCACTGTCACCCAGCTTGCTGACCATGGGTTTTGGATATCTCCACCCTCTCCCCAATCATGGTGTCACCCAACCTTTTGTGTCCATCAACATCCCTGTCTCTTGTCTTGTTTGTCTTGTCTGTCTGCAACTGCTTTCTCACCTACCCAACATACCTGACCCAGACATGCCTATGTCCCGTTCCCCAACATTCCTCTCTCTGTCAAAAAACAAATGGGCAACTGTCCCACAAAAAAAAAAAAAAAAACATCCTACACATAGCTCTCCATTTCACACACGTATCTTCTTGACACACTTGATTCGGTCAAGTTGGTCACCCCTCTCTCTGGAGGTGACAGTCCAAATTCAGTTAATATTTTGGAAATATGTTCACTTTAGACTGTTAAAGAAATGGATAGCTATGGTTTATTTCTACCTCCCTCCTGCACATTCCAGCCCTGCTTTCCTTTTGTTCTTCTCCCATTTCGCCACTGTCCTATCTACCCCATTTCATTGCTCTAATGCATTATTGTGTGATAATGCACATCACGCACCAATGTGCAGCAACACTAATTCCAAAGTATTAGATACAGCTTTATTTGAACCCAGTACCATCTGACCCCAAACAGTAATGTATCACAGCATTAAGACATGCTGCCATAGAGTCATTTAAGCAGCAGATGTATTTCAGAGACTCAATACTAGCTTTCAGATTTTAACAATGCAGCTCATGTTTGTGCATTTCTTAGCAGTGCGCAAACATGTACATCGCATGTGTATGCACTTTGCTAACCATTGAGCAAACCCACTGCTCAGTGCACTATGGAAATGTATATATTATGCTGTATTACTGCTGTTTACTGCCTATTTCCTGTGTATGACATGAAATTCCATGTGTAAACATTACAAACTGAGGGCCCTATCTAACAATATGTCACATATTTACAATACATCCATGTGTTGGCATCCCCCCCAAGCACTGCAACCCTGGGATCTCAATACTTTTTAAACACATATATCAACCACACTACAAAATGTAATATCAAATGTTGTGTGCAATGCAATGCACATCAATCTGGTAACATGCAGAACTGGTTTACCTTTACATGTGCGTATTGCACAAGGGAGAACAGCAATTTTCCCAAAGGCAGTTTGCAAAATTTGCAAACGCTGAACGGAAAAAAGTTTGAATGTGCAATGAGCGAATGCACAGTGAGATTCGCTCATTGCACATTCAACATTCTGGGGCAGAGTGCACTATAGTGGGGATTGGGAAATGGTTTCTTTCCCCACTGTAGTGCGATCTCGGAGTTAGAATAATAAAGTAGGGGGTGGGGGGCAGCCCCCCACATGGGGGGTGAAGGGGGGCTTGCCCCCTTGCATTACACTTTATCTAATTGTTTTTCAACATTAATGTTCGAAAATCAGCAATTTGGCTTTTCGATTTGCTGATTTTCGAACATTTACAACTGTCACTGTTTTACGTTTCGTGGTTGCGATTCGCTCATATGTGCAATCGCACCACTGTGTTTCACTGTTATGAAGGTAAATCTGCAGAACTACCCTATTGACCCAAACCCCTAAAAAGCTTAATCTGCAAGGCTAGTGAAGGAATCAGCATCGACCATATTCGCAGGGACATAGGTGACCTTTAATACACTTGATCCTACCCATTTTGGTTTTGTCAAGAGTACATCTTGCTTATTGATCCTTGTGGATTTCTTGAATACTGACCCCAAAGACATGGATGAGGGATAGCAGGACATGCTGCCTATGTTGAGTTATCCAAGGCCTTTGACACTATCCCCTATTCATGTGCCATAGTAAAGATCTCCCATGTGCGAATTAAGCTGTACAGCAGTAGTGGGATAGGCAATTGGCTCACTTACATAACACACTCTCAGTTGGTGAATGCACCTCCACCATTAGCCAGTTAAGATTAGAATATCACAAGGATCTGTGCTGGGCCATCAACTGTTTGAAACTACTTCCCTGAAGCAAAAACAACAGTAAATGGCCTGTGGTTTGCCAAGATTGCAGATGAGTGGTAACTGGACACACGAACACAGTCACCCAATGATGGTAACATATTATAGGTTCATAGGTGTGTACTAGGCCAATGGCCCTGAAGCCTTTATAAGCCTAGCCCATAGAAGTGCCCTGGCATCATGTTGCCATTAGTTCCAGGTGCCTCTATCAAGTAGAGCTACAGAAGTGATCCCTGTGATGAACTTTCTATTTCCCATCCATTCATCAAGATTTCTCTTGAAAAAGGCCAGTGAAGAGCTCTACTTGACATGTATGGGAAGTCTATTCCAGAGCATGGACAGTCTCTGGGTTATGAACCTGTCCCTCCAGCATGTTCTGTTGATTCTGGTAATGAGGTTGAGGTCCCTGGAGCATGTGGTCTGAAGGGATTGGGATTTCTTTAGCTGTAACATTTCTAACAGGGCTGGGTCAGACATGCCTTTGTAAGTCAAGCAGAGATCGCTTCTTAATAGACGATATGTCACAGAGAAAAGTTGGAGATTTTGAGTCTGTCCATATTGTCCATGTGTTTAAGGCCTAGGGTCTTCTTCATGAGGTACTTTTGTGGCCTTTCCAGCTGTTGCAGGTGTTCAGTAAGATACATGCCAAATGAGGCATTATACTTGATGATTGGTCTAATGAGGGAAGAGAAGAGAGAGATGATGTCCTCCTTCTTCCTGAATGCAGAACCCTTGGTAATGAGATGTGCCACACAGAAGGACTTTCTGACCACAGTGGCAATGTGGTGGTCAAAGGAGAGGTTACTGTCAACCTGTGTCCCCAGATCTCTTATAATGCCTTCAGTGTTCAGTGGGCTACCATCAATATGGTAATTACTGGGAACTGAGTTTTTCCCAAAGGGAATGATTATGCATTTTTTGGCATTAAGCTTAAGGCCATGGTTTCAACACCAGTTGTTAGTCTCAATGAGCCCTTTCTGTAGGATGTCTACATCACTTGGGGAGTTAATAATGGCTCCCAGCTTGCAATTGTCAGCCATAGTCCCTCTGTGTTGGCCTGAACTTCTGAGAAGTAGATGCTAAACAGGACAGGACCCAGGACCAAGCCATGTGGGACTCCACTAGTGACTGGTTGGCAGCCTGACTTGGAGTCTGCTACTTTCACACTGTGGGTTCTATCTGTAAGCCAGTTTGCAACCCACCTAGTGATATAGGGGCTGATGCCTACTTTGGTGAGTCTATCAATAATTCCTGAGTGGGGAATGGTATCAAAGGCCTTGGCCAGATCGAGATAGGCTGTATGGACTGCCTTGCCCTCATCCACAGCTCTGGTGACTGACTCAAAGAAGTCAACCAGGTTGAGCTATCTTTCACAAAACCAAATTGCATGGGATCCAGAGTTTGGAGATTCCCTATATCCTTGTTCATTAGGTCCATGATAATGCACAACATAGCCTTACATATCAGACCCATCAGGCTAATAGGGTAGTAATTCTCAGGGTCTGTAGTCGCTCTCCTTTTATGGAGAGGGATAACTGTGACAGAGTGCCATTCTGTAGGGACAAAGCCTGAGGTGAGGCTGTGACTGAACAGGGCACACAGGTGTGGTGCTAGTTCACTTTGTAGTTCATGTAGAACACAGCCAGGGAGATTGTTGGGTTCCATGGAAGCTGTATTCTTGGCTTTGGACAATGCAGCTTTAACCTGTGCTGCAGTAATGCTGGGTGCCTGGCATTCTTCCAGTATTATGATCGGTCCTTTGGGGGTTAAGGGGTAAACTTGGTATTGAATCTGTGGGCCAGTATCTTGACAATATCTGTTGGCTCAGTATAGAAGGTGCCATTGTTCAGTAAATCAGAGAAAATCTGGGTATTGCCATGGAGATTCTTGATATAACTGTAGAAGGATTTGTGGTTGTTTTTAGTGTCTGCCACAATTCTGCCTTCATAGCTAGCTTTAGAGGTTTTGATGAGGGATCTCAACTTTTTGTTCAGGCTAATAAGGGAGTTTTTCTGGTCTTAGGACTTCACCTTTTTCTGCAACAGTTTCTTTCTTGTTGTAGAGTTTGTTAATGGCAGGGGACCACCAGACTGGCTTCCTTGGTTCTGTTGGTTATGGCTAGTTCCATGCATTTATGTATGTGGTCGTATGTTGTATGATTCAGCGGTCATACACATATTTTCCATTTGCATGGGTGCCATGAAGTTAGTCACCTCTGTTTTCAGGATCCCAAAATCAGCTTTGGAGATGTTTTTCATGGTGGTTACTTTTGCTGGTGGTGTAGGTAAGATGTGTATTTCCATGGTAATTAGTTTGTGGTCAGATCTTACCAGGGAGGAATTGACTATTGGTGTTGAGCAATGGTTGCCCATGTTAGTAATAACCAGGTCAAGGATGTTGCTTCCTCTAGTGGGAGTAAGAATGAGCTGGTTCAGCACATTGTAATTAATGAATTCCAGGAAGTGTTGGACAAGTGTACTCGTACATAAGTAGTTTTCCCGGTTGATGGAGGGGTAGTTGAAGTCACCCAGTATGAGAGTGTTGGGTTGGACCCTAATAATGTTCAGGGTGCTTAGGAATGTGGAGTGAGAGTCTGGAGATTTGGTTGAGGACTTATAGCAGGCTACAACCTGAATTGCCGTCTTACTCACTGTTAGTTGTACCTGAAGTATCTCCTATGTGTTATGCTGAGCTACTAGTCTGGAGGTGTTCATATCCTTTATGAATATGGAGATGCCACCACCTTTGGAGCTTCGGTTCATGTTCTGGGGCTGAAAAGTGTGTAATGAGTTATAGTCTGGTAGTGCAGGGGTGCTTTCTGCTGTTTTAAACCAGGTCTCCGTTACAGCACAAATGTCGATGTTCTCCATTTTGAGGAGTGCTTTGAGTGAGTGCATCTTGAAATTTAGACTTCTAACATTGAGCAGCATGACCCTCAGATTGCATTTATTTACAGCTGTTATGGTGGTAATTTGGTCTTTGGAACACCACCTTAAAAAGGCACTATAGTAGTGGCAAGAACCCTAGCCAGTATCCGGAAACCTAGGGGTGACTGATGCAGGCCATCTCTGGCAAAGCATTGAGGTCTGTCAGTCATGGATCCCCTTAGAATGACACCAGAAACCTAGCCAATTGTTGAAGTCAATCATTTTCTGCTTGTACTGCGGTATCATTCTTGGTGATGGTATGATGCTGCTCAGGGCTAGGTTCATACCTGCCTGGCCACATAATCTGAGAGCTCCTCCATGTCTCTTTTCATGTAGCCCAGCGAGGTGCATCTCAGGTCATTCACACCCACATGGACAATGACAGAGTCATACTTGTATTTGTTGTGGAGTGACCTGAGTGCATGTATTATGTGTCGGATCCTGGCACCCAACAGACAGCTGACTGTTACCTTCTCCTTATTCAACCTAGTGAGTGGGACATCAGTGTGCCTCACTATCGAGTCACCTATGATTAGTGTATTGGGAAAGCTGTTTTGTCTTAGGGGCTTAGGTTGAGGGGCACACTGTGTAGGTGATCTATGTATCTTGTGATTTGTGCTGTGTTGTGGTGGTCAAGTGCATTTCTGATTTGGAGGGCTCTGCTGTTTGGGCAGATTTCTATTGAAAGCCTCCACGAATGTGGGTGTGTGGTTTGTGTTTTTATGTGAGAGCTGTGATGGTGGGTGTTCTGGAAGGCTATGTGTTCCATGTGGTGTGGTGCAGTTGTTGACCTTCTCCTCTTGACCAGCTATCCCAGTCTTGACTGGAGAGTGCATGTCTTCCAGTTTGGATATATAAGTGAATCTCTCACAAGTCTGAGTGTTGAGAGATAAGAGGAGAGGGTTGTCTGTGTACATTAGGCAGTGCTCCACTGCCTCAGAATGCCCAAGTTCACCAGGTTAATATGAGAAAGCACAGGGAACTGGCCTTTAGACATGCCAGGAGGGATGGTCATTATTAATAAGTACTGGAGCTATTTCCTTATAGAACGCTTAGTGCTGTTAGCACTTATGTGTGCTACGATAATTGCTACAAGAAACCAGATGAAGTGCTAGGCAAATAAGCTAGTTAAATGCAAGAGAGAAGAGAACTAGCAAGATCTAAGGGAAAAATTGAAGAGCAGACTTTCTGGCACTGATAATAGTTTATCTTAGCTTACTGGCACTGCGCGGTGTGCATACCCATGCAAACACAGGCTTTAAAAACAGAAAGTTGAAAGGGAGTTAGACACCATGACTCTTTTAGTAGATAGGCTACCTAGTGCTTACCACTCCAACTGATAAGCTGAGAGGCTTCCCTCTAACACAGAAAGGTCTGGGGAACTCAAAAGCTACAATACAGTCCTGAATACAGCACATCTGTATCTGGACTATTCTAGTAACAGGAAAGGTAGGAAGACAGGCTAGAACTTTTTTTTAATATAACAGTAGCAAACGAGCAAACTGATTTAAACAAATTAACAAATTAACCAATAAAAAAGCTAAAAACTGAGCCCCGGTCTAGCAGTCTTCAATCAGAGAAGTTCTAACGGCACACTCCTGCCACTAGGGTGCAGGGGTACCTTCTCCAAAAAGGATGGCCTGGATTAGTGCTCAGGTTATATAAACAAAGCTAGATTCAGCAGGTTTGAATCTAGTCTATGCCACAGCAAACAAGGTGCACCAATTTCAGTTCAAATGAGCAGGCACAATAAGCCTTTAACCAGAAATTCCCAGCTCAGAAGGGCAGAATCTACCCTCTTCTCCTACAGGAGTGCAGACCACAGACCTTCTTAATGTAAAATAACTGGCCTGAAGCCCAAGTGCTTAAACCAAAACTAAGACACTTTTAGAATAATAGACACTAAGCCTTCAATCAGCAACTCCCAACTTAGAAGGACGCAAGTACCTGTCCTGCCACAAGAGTGCAAACCACAAGCCTTCTTAATGTAAAACAACTGGCCTGAAGCCCAAGTGCTTAAACCAAAAGGCTTAGAATAACAGTTACAATTTAATCAGGCTACTAGCAAGCAGTAATAAATGCAGCAGAATACATGCAATTGAGTATTTTTAAGAACAGGCAGCAAAAGCAAAAGCAAAATAAAGTAATAAAATATGAAGAAACACAAATACAGTAAAGCAGATGAATAAAGTGCATTTTTTAATATAACAGCAGCAAACAAGCAAACTGATTACTCAATTAGCCAGTAGAAAAGCTCATAACTGAGCCTTGTTCATCAGTCTTCAATCTGATAAGTTCTAACTGCACACTCCTGCCACTAGGGTCCAGGAGAACCTTCTCCAAAAAAAGATGGCCTGGATTAGTGCTCAAGTTATACAAACAAAGCTAGATTCAGCAGGGCTGCATCTAGTCTATGCTACAGAAAGCAAGGTGCACCAATTTCAGAAAGAAACAGTTCAAATAAGCAGACACAATAAGCATTTAACCAGAAATTCCCAGCTAAGGAGAGAATCTACCCTCTCCTTCCACAAGAGTGCAGACCACAAACCTTCTTAATGTAAAATAACTGGCCTGGAGCCCAAGTGCTTAAACCAGAATTAATACACCTTTAGAATAACAGACACTTAGCCTTCAATCAGCAACTCCCAACTTAGAAGGATGTAAGCTACCTGTCCTGCCACAAGAGTGCAGACCACAAATCTTCTTAATGTAAAACAACTGGTCTGAAGCACAAGTGCTTAAACTAAAAGGCTTAGAATGACAGTTACAATTTAATCAGGCTGCTAACAAGCAGTAATAAATGTAGTATAAGGGGCTGGCACACAAATGATTGGTGCTAAACTCACAGACTGAACCTTGAAGCATACTATGCTTCAATGTCTCCTTTGGCAGTGAAGAACCCCTGATAATTATGATATACATAGCACCCTCCTAAGCTCAAATGCAGTGTTGTTTGACTTGGGAACACATGTTGATAGCACTCTACACTTTCATTACTATGTGCCCATAGTTGTGACACACACATTTTGCATTGTGCACATCATATATATGGACATCGGGTCTATATCATATTTTTGAAGTCTGACAATTTCGAAGCTCTTAAGGTCGAACTTGAAAGTTCAAAGTCAGACATCTTTGTTTGTCTTTTCAGCTTTTCCTGGTTAGGGATCGCCACAGTGGAACTCTGGTCCGCTAATGATTGGCAGTAGATTTTTATGGTGCCGAGTTGCCAGCCCAATGCCCAACCTTCAACGAAGGCACACCCATTCATGCATGTATTTTGGAGGCCACTCGACCACGGGGAGGTCATGCAGACTCCACACAGAAGGCACTCCAGCCGAGAATCGAACAGGAGAACTTCTTACTGTGAGGCAACAATGCTACCGCTGAAGTCAGACAACATCGAATGTCAAAAAAATACATTTAAAACTCAAAACAAAAATAAAATCACTATATGCAGGAGAGCAAGCCCCCATGCACCCCCCACTCCCCCCCACTACATAAATATACCAACTCCAAGATCACACTACAGTGCAGTAAAGGGAAAACATCCCTTCCCGCATTCAATGGTGATTGCCATTATATGTTTCAAAGTTGTACAACTTCAAACTTTCAAGTTCGACTTTTAGAGCTTTGAAGTTGTCAGACTTCGACATTATGATATAGACCCATGGACCTCACATCCAAGACCAGGGTGGTCATACCTCTGCTGTAGTCTACCCTTATCAGACCAATAATTGAGTACAATGTTCCCATCTGTCTGTACCTCACCAGACACCTGCAGCAATTGGCGAAAACACAGGTTTGTATGTGGAAGACTCCCAAGTCTCCAAACATGACATACATGGAAAGACTGACATACCTGTCACTGTACTCAGCATCATGCAGGCTGCAGAGATGTGACCTATGTCTGTCCTATAGAGCAGTCTCAGACCCTGCCCTAAAGAAAATGATGGACATCTGCAAATCAAATGGGACAAGAATAACTTGCCCTATGGTTCTCAACCTAGCCTGTGACATAAACAGAACATGCTGAGGAGGCAGATATATCCCACAATGATTCACACTCCCCTGTAACAGGCTCCCACTGCATGTGAAGCAGTGGTCCTCAATGACTCTGTTCAAGCTCAACCTTGACTACTGGTTGTGTTCAATATGCTCAGTAAGGGTACTCATGTTTTTACACAGCTAGGCTTCCAAACATCCTAGGGCTATTAGGTTAGTAGTCTCCTATGAACCTATGAAACTATATGCCTATGCAGGCCTCCCAACCTCTTGTCTCCCACATGGCCTCCTGAGGTCATCTACTATTAGTTGACGTGCACTCTTCTATAAATCAGATATGTGCCATGGCACTGCTATAAAGTACTGTGTTCTGTAGTCTGTGTACTTAGATAGGTAGGGGTTCTGTTCTCACTGCAGTCAACTTGGAGTGTGTGTGTGTGTGTGTGTGTGTGTGTGTGTGTGTGTGTGTGTGTGTGTGTGTGTGTGCGTGTGTGTCTACACAGAAGAGCAGAAGTGTGTATCCTACAGTTACTGCTCCAGTGCCATATATTGCCAGTATTTTGATTCTTGCACATGTATATACATCCATTGCATGCAGGCCTTCCAAACTCTTGTCTCTCATGTGGCCTGCTGATGTCATCTACTGTAAGTTGACCTGCACTCTAATGCAAATCAGACTTGTACTGTGGAGATTGTGTAAAGTACTTTGTTCTGTAGTCTGTCTACTTAGATAAGTAGGGGTTCTGTTCTCACTTCAGTCAACTTGGAACATGCTTGTGTGTGTCTAGACAGAAGAGCAGAAGTGTGTATCCTACAATTACTGATCCAACGCCATGGATTGCCAGCATTTTGATCCTTGTACATGCCTACACATCCATTGCATGCCGGTCTCCCAAACTCTTGTCTCTTAGATGGCCTGCTGATGTCATCTACTATAAGTTGACCTGCACTCTAGTATAAATCAGACTTGTGCTGTGGCACTTGAGTAAAGTACTGTATTTTGTAGTCAGTTTACTTAGATAGGTAGGAGTTCTATTCTCACTGCAGTCAACTGTGTGTGTGTGTGTGTGTGTGTGTGTGTGTGTGTGTGTGTGTGTGTGTGTGTGTGTGTGTGTGTGTGTGTGTGTGTGTGTGTGTGTGTGTGTATGTATGTACCAGCATGTGGGACACTGTTATCAGCTATAAAGTGTTATTTGACACACTCCAACTCTGACTAGAGCTGTGGCACATGTGTAAGGTACTGGGTTCTATAGCCTGTGTGCTTAGATAGGTAGGATTTCTATTCTCACTGCAGTCAACTGTGTGTGAGCTGTTGTTTGACATTACAGAGAGCATTTTACACCAACATGTGGGTCACTGTTCTATACTCCTCAACAGACACTGCTAATGTCATCAGTTATATCAGATACTCCCATGGTACTCCCACCAGGGCAGGGTCAGAGACTGACCTGGAAGACAGGCAGAAGTTACTTCATCCTATATAATAAAGAATACAGTGACTTGGCTTTTAATCTATCCACATACATCATGCATGGTTTGGAGGGCCTGTTGTTATCTTGCTGACAAAGCCCTGTGGTTTCTTCAGCTGCTACATGTGTCTGGTGAGGTACATGTAAAACAGAGCATTATACTTTATTAGTGTTGTGATGAGGTTTGACTACAGTGCTGTCATACAATCCTAAGGTCTCAATATGATGATGTGACTTATGATGTGCACAACATAGGCTTCAAGACCAGGGTGGACATTTGGTGCTCAAAGTTCAGATTGCTATCTACTTGTGTTCACAGTGCTTGCATCACTGGTTTTCTGCATAGCATGACTGTTGTCAATGCTGTGATTAACATGGAATTCCACTTTTCAGACAGACAACATTACAAACACACATTTCTGCATGTATTTGTAGATTGTGTGCTTTTGTCACATTTCAGTTGCATGTGTTAGCTCCTCCTGCACTATGTTATCACCATTGGTGGACTCAATGATTGTGCACAATATGCCAAAATCAGCAAACTTGGTAAGCCAAAGGCCATATACTTTAGTCTGAACTTTTGAGAAACAGAGTTCAAACAATGAATGGTCCAAGCACAGATCCCTGGGGTTTGCCAATGGTGACATCTCTACTCGTACAGGCTGATTCACCAACTTTCACATGATGTATTCTCTTAGTAAGCCAACTAGTTACCCATCAACTGACATAAGGATTAATTCCCTGTTTGGAGGTTTTCTCAATACCTTCTTGGAATTGTGTCAAACCCCTACACCACATCATGATAGGCATGATAGGCCATCCAGACCTATCACATGGAATCAATGGGCTGTCACAACATCACAGATCAGTTATGGTGTGACTCAGCAGATACACCTTCCTGATACAGCTGAATACACAGTTCAACACACACTCCAGATGCCCTATGTTCCCATACAAGGGTGTACATCAACATGCATCCACCTGGGTTGGGAGTCCAGCACCTGATGCATGCATTTATAGAAACATCCTGACTCTCCTCAACTGTGTGGTAGACCAACATGTCATCATGGACCTCTTCTATGTGCACACTAGTAATATTCCAGGTGTGTGCAACAGAACGGTGTGAGTTGTTAATGCTATAACAAGTCCATTCCATATGACATATGTCCTCAAAAAGGTAATCCAGGGCATGTATGATAACAACAATATCATCTTGTTGAGCTTGACCAGGTCAAGGCATTTGACACAAATTCACACTGAGGTATTCAATCAGCACTGTCATATCTGGCCATAAACAGCTATATTACCAAATAGGTAGACCAGTGTATGACATACGTGGCATCTCACTATATTGAAATATATGACGTGACCTATATATCAGGTCCAGTGATCAGGTCGGTACATCAGGGGTGTCTGCTAGGCCCTTTCTTACCCATTAGTTAAGTGATGGACATCACAGATGACATGCAAATGCTGTGTCCAAACAGCTGCCCTGAGGACTACAGATTGTGGGCAATCATTGATTACAACTGTGACTGTGATATTAGTATAATGCAGACAGTATCAACACATACCAAAAACTGCTGCCACAGCTCTGACAACACCTGCATTGACAAGAAACATGGAGGGATTTGTTGAATCAGGAAACAAACACACCACCCAAGTATAATGTGTACATCACACCCTATAATCAGCCCAATAGGTATGTCACCCATATCCTGGAGTAGATGGTAAGTGGTATATCCACCAGCATGTGGCCACAGTGCCAGCTACTCCCTCGAATGCAACAGAAGTACAGGGTATGTGACGAACATGCACATCAGAGGCCATAATACCTTCATGGGTCCCAGCCTTCATCGCACCAATAACTATATACAATGTACGCTTCTTCATGTACCTGCCTACATATCTTCCAGTGATGTGTAACTGAAATGTGCCACCCTTGTCACAGTGCTCTGTCACACAGATTATTGGTCATACCTAGGTATTCTTTCTGTGGAATATGCATGACTGTCTGATGGTGCCGAACACCAATCAAGTTGTTACACTAGATGCATGTGTGCTACCTTTTCTGCTTATGCATACACTACATACATAGGTGTTTGACAGCATTAATGGCATGTATTTCATTTGTGACATTATGGATTGTGATATATATATATATATATATATATATATATATATATATATCTACTTAATATGGTCGACATTTCAGAATGCTGACATTTCAGAATGCTGACATTCATATGGCAGAGACCATATGATCGAAATGTTGACCATAGAAGAAAAAATTTAAAAACAACTTACCTTCATGCTGCTAGCAGGGGACTATGCCCCCCTGCACCCCCCCTCCCCCGGAACTTAAATATACCATCTCCGAGATCGCACTACAGTGTGGAAGATGGAAATCTTTCTATTCCACTGTATGGAGATGCTGGATCCGCATGGTCGACATATATATATATAGATATATACATATATATATCTACACACACATGCATATACACACACACACACATATATATATATATATGTGTGTGTGTATATCATGCACACAAGGCGCCTAGCCTGTATTGCCCTTACTGTCGCATACAGGTATAGCAGTGTGATGATGTTACCTCCTAACACCTCATGCAGATATTACAGTGCCAGGACAGTATGTATGGTTACCTTCATAGAATGTGAATGTATCATAATAGTTGTTCAAGTGTGTTTGTGTGTGTGTGTGTGTGTGTGTGTGTGTGTGTGTGTGTGTGTGTGTGTGCAGGCTCATATCTTATCACTCCACATCACATATATTATGTCACAGGCATGAGATTAGTGGTGGTATTATTCTGATATTGTTCATGATAGTGGTTAGAATGTTTTTCATCATCCTTTACCTGTGGTCACCTTGCTGGAGATCTCTGCTGAGTGTACACTTATATTCAGGCATAATAGCTTCAAGAGCTTCACAATATGCACCCTACCCAAATTGTATGTCAGATCCCACATAGATATCCTCTGCATTAGTCATGTAAGGATGCTTGTCTCACACAGACATCTTCCCCATTAGTATGTCACCTTGTTTGACAGTCACAGACAACACATTTTCACTGTACAGTCTGTACTGTACCATATAGATATGTGCTTGGTGTTGCTGTTAAAATGATCTTCAATTGACATGCCCTCCTCTGCTGTACATGGAGGAGTTTCACCTGTCCTTTCTCCCTGTGTTCATTCCTACAGTTCATCTGTGTTTCCTTATTCAATACACACACTTCTCCTGAGTGATCTTTTTATATAGCAGGCCAATATCATGTTACAGATCATTAACACAGCTTCTGTACAGAATGCCAAGAATGGGATATCACAATACTCTGCACTGTAGGTACAATGTTCTGTACTGTGTTTGGACCATATACATCACATTCCTACCTCTCAGCTGTCCAGATAGGGTCTATGTCATATAATTGAACTTCCAAAATTTCGAACACCATATGTTCGAATTTGAAAGTTCGAAATATGACAACAACGAAACCCCAGAACAGCGAATCTTTTCCCAGGAAAAAAATTTGCTTTTCCGAAAAACACGCACACAACACAAGCACACCAAAAATCTAATAAACCTACACTACACCTTACATACACAACTATCTATGCACTAACCTTAACCCAAGCCCTAACCCTAAGGTCCATTACTATAGCACACTTACCTTACCCGTACCCTAACCCTAAAGTCCGTCACTATCACACACTTACCTTACCTGCGCCCTAACCCTAAAGTCCATCACTATCACACACTTACCTTACCTGCACCCTAACCCTAAAGTCTGTCACTATCGCACATTTACCTTACCCGTGCCCTACCCCTAAAGTCCATCACTATTGCACACTTACCTTACTCGCACCCTAACCCTAATGTCCATCACTTTCACACACTTACCTTACCCGCACCCTTACCCCAACATCCGTCACACTCACACACTTACCTTAACCTGATCCGTAACTTTCTCACCACAGTACAGAAAATGTCGAAGCCATGAAAACAGCCAACTGGATTCTTTCCTTGGGAAATAATTTGAATTTCTGCGGCTTTGACATTTCTATTTTTCAAACTTCCCCATTCGATCTTCCAATGCTCAACATTTAGGATGGTCGATTAAATAACAGGTACCCTCCAGATATTCCCAGGATGTCCGTCTGCTTTCCTTATCAAATTTTTGGCTTTCTGCCATATCACTGGGATGATCTCTGGACTGATGTGACTCAATATTACATATATTTGTGCAGTTTTTGTCTCATATTTGTGATCTTTTCCTCATAACATTTTTGTGTTCTGGTAAATCATTGGCATGTCAATGCGGCATGAAGTCAGAAATTGATTACTGACATTTGAGTTGCAAATGTCATGCTCTTAAGAAAGTCCATGCTAATTGCAACCTATTTATTATATTTACTTTCTAAGTTTAGAAGTGCAATATTAAAAATCTGACTCTATTTTTTGGCCTTTGTCCTTTCATTATGCATGCCTTTGTTCACATATTTGAGTTTTATTCTACCACATGTCTATGCGACATCTATGGTAAATATATCCCTATTTCTGGTTAAATGTCTCCACATTATGTTGGCCTTTGTGCAGATATGTTGTACTAACAGATTTACAACTATCTGTAAAGTCCTAGTTGTCATTGTGGCATTCCACACAAATCAGTGGACCGTAGGTGCTCTGTCTTAAACGGATTTGTATCTACTATCGCTTACATGGTTTCCACAAAACCTAACTTCATTAATATGCATTGCGCACTACTGCTCACTGACCACCATTGTGCTAACATGCAACCTCCGTGTAGGTGTTGTGCGAAGCATAAATAGAGTTTACTGAATCCTGAGGATTGTCTTGGAATTAATTTTTGACTGACAGAACTTGTGATGTTTACCAAATATAAGATAGACAATGCATACAGAGATTCTGAGTGAACAAATATATGACAGTTATCACTCTTGGGAAAGTACTTTCCACTGTATTAGACTAATATTAATTTGTGACTTGTGTTCCTGGCATATCAGTTTTTAAAAATGTTACTTCACCTATCCCATTCCTTATTTCTCTTCTAATAAACTATATTGTACTTAAAATGTATGTTCCTAGCCCCTGAACATCAGCAATAAAATCAATTTACATAAAGATGCTCCTTCACTGTTCTCAGCAGTTGCCATTTTCTAGCTCTTCAGTGCCATCTCTGTAAAATACTAGATAAAAGTGTGCAGTCCATGCCATCTCTGTAAAATACTAGATAAAAGTGTGCAGTCCGTGCCATCTCTGTAAAATACTAGATAAAAGTGTGCAGTCCATGCCATCTCTGGAAAATACTAGACAAAAGTGGGCAGTCCGTGCCATCTCTGTAAAATACTAGATAAAAGTGTGCAGTCCATGCCATCTCTGTAAATACTAGATAAAAGTGTGCAGTCCGTGCCATCTCTGTAAAATACTAGATAAAAGTGTGCGGTCCGTGCCATCTCTGTAAAATACTGGATAACAGTGTGCAGTCCATGCCATCTCTGTAAATACTAGATAAAAGTGTGCAGTCCGTGCCATCTCTGGAAAATACTAGACAAAGGTGGGCAGTCCGTACCATCTCTGTAAAATACTAGATAAAAGTGTGCAGTCCATGCCATCTCTGTAAATACTAGATAAAAGTGTGCAGTCCGTGGCATCTCTGTAAATTACTAGATAAAAGTGTGCAGTCCATGCCATCTCTGTAAAATACTAGATAAAAGTGTGAAGTCTGTGCCATCTCTGTAAAATACTAGATAAAAGAGTGCAGTCCGTGCCATCTCTGTAAAATACTAGATAAAAGTGTGCAGTCCGTGCCATCTCTGTAAAATACTAGATAAAAGTGTGCAGTCCGTGCCATCTCTGTAAAATACTAGATAAAAGTGTGCAGTCCATGCCATCTCTGGAAAATACTAGACAAAAGTGGGCAGTCCGTGCCATCTCTGTAAAATACTAGATAAAAGTGTGCAGTCCATGCCATCTCTGCAAATACTAGATAAAAGTGTGCAGTCCGTGCCATCTCTGTAAAATACTAGATAAAAGTGTGCGGTCCGTGCCATCTCTGTAAAATACTAGATAACAGTGTGCAGTCCATGCCATCTCTGTAAATACTAGATAAAAGTGTGCAGTCCGTGCCATCTCTGGAAAATACTAGACAAAGGTGGGCAGTCCGTGCCATCTCTGTAAAATACTAGATAAAAGTGTGCAGTCCGTGGCATCTCTGTAAATTACTAGATAAAAGTGTGCAGTCCATGCCATCTCTGTAAAATACAAGATAAAAGTGTGAAGTCTGTGCCATCTCTGTAAAATACAAGATAAAAGTGTGAAGTCTGTGCCATCTCTGTAAAATACTAGATAAAAGAGTGCAGTCCGTGCCATCTCTGTAAAATACTAGATAAAAGTGTGCAGTCCGTGCCATCTCTGTAAAATACTAGATAAAAGTGTGCAGTCCGTGCCATCTCTGTAAAATACTAGATAAAAGTGTGCAGTCCGTGCCATCTCTGTAAAATACTAGATAAAAGTGTGCAGTCTGTGCCTTCTCTGTAAATTACTAGATAAAAGTGTGCAGTCCATGCCATCTCTGTAAATACTAGATAAAAGTGTGCAGTCCGTGGCATCTCTGTAAATTACTAGATAAAAGTGTGCAGTCCATGCCATCTCTGTAAAATACTAGATAAAAGTGTGAAGTCTGTGCCATCTCTGTAAAATACTAGATAAAAGTGTGCAGTCCATGCCATCTCTGTAAAATACTAGATAAAAGTGTGCAGTCCGTGCCATCTCTGTAAAATACTAGATAAAAGTGTGCAGTCCATGCCATCTCTGTAAATACTAGATAAAAGTGTGCAGTCCATGCCATCTCTGTAAAATACTAGATAAAAGTGTGCGGTCCGTGCCATCTCTGTAAAATACTAGATAAAAGTGGCAGTCTGTGCCATCTCTTTAAAATACCAGATAAAGGTGTGCAGTCCATGCCATCTGTGTAAAATGCTAGATAAAAGTGTGCAGTCCGTGCCATCTCTGTAAAATACTAGATAAAAGTGCGCAGTCCATGCCATCTCTGTAAAATACTAGATAAAAGTGTGCAGTCCATGCCATCTCTGTAAAATACTAGATAAAAGTGTGCAGTCCATGCCATCTCTGGAAAATACTAGACAAAAGTGGGCAGTCCGTGCCATCTCTGTAAAATACTTGATAAAAGTGTGCAGTCCATGCCATCTCTGTAAATACTAGATAAAAGTGTGCAGTCCGTGGCATCTCTGTAAATTACTAGATAAAAGTGTGCAGTCCATGCCATCTCTGTAAAATACTAGATAAAAGTGTGAAGTCTGTGCCATCTCTGTAAAATACTAGATAAAAGTGTGCAGTCCGTGCCATCTCTGTAAAATACTAGATAAAAGTGTGCAGTCCGTGCCATCTCTGTAAAATACTAGATAAAAGTGTGCAGTCCGTGCCATCTCTGTAAAATACTAGATAAAAGTGTGCAGTCCTTGCCATCTCTGTAAAATACTAGATAAAAGTGTGCAGTCTGTGCCTTCTCTGTAAATTACTAGATAAAAGTGTGCAGTCCGTGCCATCTCTGTAAAATACTAGATAAAAGTGTGCAGTCCATGCCATCTCTGTAAAATACTAGATAAAAGTGTGCAGTCCGTGCCATTTCTGTAAAACACTAGATAAAAGTGTGCAGTCCGTGCCATCTCTGTAAAACACTAGATAAAAGTGTGCAGTCCATGCCATCTCTGTAAAATACTAGATAAAAGTGTGCAGTCCATGCCATCTTGGTAAAATAATAGATAAAAGTGTGCAGTCCATGCCATCTCTGTAAATTACTAGATAAAAGTGTGCAGTCCGTGCCATCTCTGTAAAATACTAGATAAAAGTGTGCAGTCCATGCCATCTCTGTAAAACACTAGATAAAAGTGTGCAGTCCATGCCATCTCTGTAAAATACTACATAAAAGTGTGCAGTCCATGCCATCTCTGTAAAACACTAGATAAAAGTGTACAGTCCATGCCATCTCTGTAAAATACTAGATAAAAGTGTGCAGTCCATGCCATCTTGGTAAAATAATAGATAAAAGTGTGCAGTCCATGCCATCTCTGTAAATTACTAGATAAAAGTGTGCAGTCCGTGCCATCTCTGTAAAATACTAGATAAAAGTGTGCAGTCCATGCCATCTCTGTAAAACACTAGATAAAAGTGTGCAGTCCATGCCATCTCTGTAAAATACTACATAAAAGTATGCAGTCCATGCTATCTTGGTAAAATAATAGATAAAAGTGTGCAGTCCGTGCCATCTCTGTAAATACTAGATAAAAGTGTGCAGTCTCTGCCATCTCTGTAAAATACTAGATAAAAGTGTGCAGTCCATGCCATCTCTGTAAAATACTACATAAAAGTATGCAGTCCTTGCCATCTCTGTAAAATGCTAGATAAAAGTGTGCAGTCCGTGCCATCTCTGTAAATACTAGATAAAAGTGTGCAGTCTCTGCCATCTCTGTAAAATACTAGATAAAAGTGTGCAGTCCGTGCCAACTCTGTAAATACTAGATAAAAGTGTGCAGTCTCTGCCATCTCTGTAAAATACTAGATAAAAGTGTGCAGTCCGTGCCAACTCTGTAAAACACTAGATAAAAGTGTGCAGTCTGTGCCATCTCTGTAAAATACTAGATAAAAGTGTGCAGTCCGTGCCAGCTCTGTAAAATACTAGATAAAAGTGTGCAATCCGTGCCATCTCTGTAAAATCCTAGAAAAGTGTGCAGCCCATGCCATCTCTGTAAAATACTAGATAAGTGTGCAGTCCATGCCATCTCTGTAAATACTAGATAAAAGTGTGCAGTCTCTGCCATCTCTGTAAAATACTAGATAAAAGTGTGCAGTCCGTTCCATCTCTGTAAAATATTAGATAAAAGTGTGCAGTCCGTGCCATCTCTGTAAATACTACATAAATGTATGCAGTCCGTGCCATCTATGTAAAATACTAGATAAAAGTGTGCAGTCCGTGCCATCTCTGTAAAATGTTAGATAAAAGTGTGCAGTCCGTGCCATCTCTGTAAATACTACATAAATGTATGCAGTCCGTGCCATCTATGTAAAATACTAGATAAAAGTGTGCAGTCTGTGCCATCTCTGTAAAATACTAGATAAGTGTGCAGTCCGTGCCATCTCTGTAAAATACTAGATAAGTGTGCAGTCCGTGCCATCTCTGTAAAATACTAGATAAAAGTGCGCAGTCTGTGCCATCTCTGTAAAATACTAGATAAGTGTGCAGTCCGTGCCATCTCTGTAAAATACTAGATAAAAGTGTGCAGTCCATGCCATCTCTGTAAAATATTAGATAAAAGTGTGCAGTCCGTGCCATCTCTGTAAAATACTACATAAATGTATGCAGTCCGTGCCATCTATGTAAAATACTAGATAAAAGTGTGCAGTCCATACCATGTAAAATACTAGATAAAAGTGTGCACTCCGTCCATTTCTGTAAAATACTAGATAAAAGTGTGCAGTCCGTGCCATCTGTGTAAAATACTAGATAAAAGTGTGCAGTCCGTGCCATCTATGTAAAACACTAGATAAAAGTGTGCAGTCCATGCCATCTCTGTAAAACACTAGATAAAAGTGTGCAGTCCATGCCATCTTTGTAAAATACTAGATAAAAGTGTGCAGTCCATGCCATCTCTGTAAAATACTAGATAAAAGTGTGCAGTCCGTGCCATCTCTGTAAAATACTAGATAAAAGTGTGCAGTCCGTGCCATCTCTGTAAAATACTAGATAAAAGTGTGCAGTCCGTGCCATCTCTGTAAAATACTAGATAAAAGTGTGCAGTCCATGCCATCTCTGTAAAATACTAGCTAAAAGTGTGCAGTCCATGCCATCTCTGTAAAATACTAGATAAAAGTGTGCAGTCTGTGCCATCTCTGTAAAATCCTAGACAAGTGTGCAGTCCGTGCCATCTCTGTAAAATACTAGATAAAAGTGTGCAGTCCGTGCCATCTCTGTAAAATACTATATAAAAGTGTGCAGTCCATGCCATCTCTGTAAAATACTAGATAAAAGTGTGCAGTCCGTGCCATCTCTGTAAAATACTAGATAAAAGTGTGCAGTCCGTGCCATCTCTGTAAAATACTAGATAAAAGTGTGCAGTCCATGCCATCTCTGTAAAATACTAGCTAAAAGTGTGCAGTCCGTGCCATCTCTGTAAAATACTAGATAAAAGTGTGCAGTCTGTTCCATCTCTGTAAAATCCTAGACAAGTGTGCAGTCCGTGCCATCTCTGTAAAATACTAGATAAAAGTGTGCAGTCTGTGCCATCTCTGTAAAATACTAGATAAAACTGTGCAGTCCGTGCAATCTCTGTAAATTACTAGATAAAAGTGTGCAGTACGTGCCATCTCTGTAAAATACTAGATAAAAGTGTGCAGTCCATGCCATCTCTGTAAAATCCTAGAGAAGTGTGCAGTCCGTGCCATCTCTGTAAAATACTGGATAAAAGTGTGCAGTCCATGCCATCTCTGTAAAATACTAGATAAATGTGTGCAGTCCATGCCATCTCTGTAAATTACTAGATAAAAGTGTGCTGTCCATGCCATCTCTGTAAAATACTAGATAAAAGTGTGCAGTCCATGCCATCTCTGTAAAATACTAGATAAAAGTGTGCAGTCCGTGCCATCTCTGTAAAATACTAGATAAAAGTGTGCAGTCCATGCCATCTCTGTAAAATACTAGATAAAAGTGTGCAGTCTCTGCCATCTCTGTAAAATACTAGATAAAAGTGTGCAGTCCGTGCCATCTCTGTAAAATACTAGGCAAGTGTGCAGTCCGTGCCATCTCTGTAAAGCACTAGATAAAAGTGTGCAGTCTGTGCCATCTCTGTAAAATACTGGATAAAAGTGTGCAGTCCGTGCCATCTCTGTAAAATAATAGATAAAAGTGTGCAGTCCGTGCCATCTCTGTAAAATACTAGATAAAAGTGTGCAGTCCGTGCCATCTCTGTAAAATCCTAGACAAGTGTGCAGTCCGTGCCATCTCTGTAAAATACTAGATAAAAGTGCGCAGTCTGTGCCATCTCTGTAAAATACTAGATAAAAGTGTGCAGTCCGTGCCATCTCTGTAAAATACTAGATAAAAGTGTGCAGTCCGTGCCATCTCTGTAAAATCCTAGACAAGTGTGCAGTCCATGCCATCTCTGTAAAACACTAGATAAAAGTGTGCAGTCCATGCCATCTCTGTAAAATACTGGATAAAAGTGTGCAGTCCGTGACATCTCTATAAAATACTAGATAAAAGTGTGCAGTCCGTGCCATCTCTGTAAAATACTAGATAAAAGTGTGCAGTCCATGCCATCTCTGTAAAATACTAGATAAAAGTGTGCAGTCTGTGCCATCTCTGTAAAATACTAGATAAAAGTGTGCAGTCCGTGCCATCTCTGTAAAATAATAGATAAAAGTGTGCAGTCCGTGCCATCCTGTAAAATACTAGATAAAAGTGTGCAGTCCGTGCCATCTCTGTAAAATCCTAGACAAGTGTGCAGTCCGTGCCATCTCTGTAAAATACTAGATAAAAGTGCGCAGTCTGTGCCATCTCTGTAAAATACTAGATAAAAGTGTGCAGTCCGTGCCATCTCTGTAAAATACTAGACAAAAGTGTGCAGTCCGTGCCATCTCTGTAAAATCCTAGACAAGTGTGCAGTCCATGCCATCTCTGTAAAACACTAGATAAAAGTGTGCAGTCCATGCCATCTCTGTAAAATATTGGATAAAAGTGTGCAGTCCGTGACATCTCTATAAAATACTAGATAAAAGTGTGCAGTCCGTGCCATCTCTGTAAAATACTAGATAAAAGTGTGCAGTCCGTGCCATCTCTGTAAAATACTAGATAAAAGTGTGCAGTCCATGCCATCTCTGTAAAATACTAGATAAAAGTGTGCAGTCTGTGCCATCTCTGTAAAATACTTGATAAAAGTGTGCAGTCCATGCCATCTCTGTAAAATACTAAATAAATGTCTGCAGTCCGTGCCATCTCTGTAAATTACTAGATAAAAGTGTGCAGTCCGTGCCGTCTCTGTAAAGTACTAGATAAAAGTGTGCAGTCCATGCCATCTCTGTAAAATACTAGATAAAAGTGTGCAGTCTGTGCCATCTCTGTAAAATCCTAGACAAGTGTGCAGTCCGTGCCATCTCTGTAAAATACTAGATAAAAGTGTGCAGTCCGTGCCATCTCTGTAAAATACTATATAAAAGTGTGCAGTCCGTGCCATCTCTGTAAAATACTAGATAAAAGTGTGCAGTCCGTGCCATCTCTGTAAAATACTAGATAAAAGTGTGCTGTCCGTGCCATCTCTGTAAAATACTAGATAAAAGTGTGCAGTCCATGCCATCTCTGTAAAATACTAGCTAAAAGTGTGCAGTCCGTGCCATCTCTGTAAAATACTAGATAAAAGTGTGCAGTCTGGGCCATCTCTGTAAAATCCTAGACAAGTGTACAGTCCGTGCCATCTCTGTAAAATACTAGATAAAAGTGTGCAGTCTGTGCCATCTCTGTAAAATACTAGATAAAACTGTGCAGTCCGTGCAATCTCTGTAAATTACTAGATAAAAGTGTGCAGTACGTGCCATCTCTGTAAAATACTAGATAAAAGTGTGCAGTCCATGCCATCTCTGTAAAATCCTAGAGAAGTGTGCAGTCCGTGCCATCTCTGTAAAATACTGGATAAAAGTGTGCAGTCCATGCCATCTCTGTAAAATACTAGATAAATGTGTGCAGTCCATGCCATCTCTGTAAATTACTAGATAAAAGTGTGCTGTCCATGCCATCTCTGTAAAATACTAGATAAAAGTGTGCAGTCCATGCCATCTCTGTAAAATACTAGATAAAAGTGTGCAGTCCGTGCCATCTCTGTAAAATACTAGATAAAAGTGTGCAGTCCATGCCATCTCTGTAAAATACTAGATAAAAGTGTGCAGTCTCTGCCATCTCTGTAAAATACTAGATAAAAGTGTGCAGTCCGTGCCATCTCTGTAAAATACTAGGCAAGTGTGCAGTCCGTGCCATCTCTGTAAAGCACTAGATAAAAGTGTGCAGTCTGTGCCATCTCTGTAAAATACTGGATAAAGTGTGCAGTCCGTGCCATCTCTGTAAAATAATAGATAAAAGTGTGCAGTCCGTGCCATCTCTGTAAAATACTAGATAAAAGTGTGCAGTCCGTGCCATCTCTGTAAAATACTAGGCAAGTGTGCAGTCCGTGCCATCTCTGTAAAGCACTAGATAAAAGTGTGCAGTCTGTGCCATCTCTGTAAAATACTGGATAAAGTGTGCAGTCCGTGCCATCTCTGTAAAATAATAGATAAAAGTGTGCAGTCCGTGCCATCTCTGTAAATTACTAGATAAAAGTGTGCAGTCCGTGCCATCTCTGTAAATACTAGATAAAAGTGTGCAGTCTCTGCCATCTCTGTAAAATACTAGATAAAAGTGTGCAGTCCATGCCATCTCTGTAAAATACTACATAAAAGTATGCAGTCCTTGCCATCTCTGTAAAATGCTAGATAAAAGTGTGCAGTCCGTGCCATCTCTGTAAATACTAGATAAAAGTGTGCAGTCTCTGCCATCTCTGTAAAATACTAGATAAAAGTGTGCAGTCCGTGCCAACTCTGTAAATACTAGATAAAAGTGTGCAGTCTCTGCCATCTCTGTAAAATACTAGATAAAAGTGTGCAGTCCGTGCCAACTCTGTAAAACACTAGATAAAAGTGTGCAGTCTGTGCCATCTCTGTAAAATACTAGATAAAAGTGTGCAGTCCGTGCCAGCTCTGTAAAATACTAGATAAAAGTGTGCAATCCGTGCCATCTCTGTAAAATCCTAGAAAAGTGTGCAGCCCATGCCATCTCTGTAAAATACTAGATAAGTGTGCAGTCCATGCCATCTCTGTAAATACTAGATAAAAGTGTGCAGTCTCTGCCATCTCTGTAAAATACTAGATAAAAGTGTGCAGTCCGCTCCATCTCTGTAAAATATTAGATAAAAGTGTGCAGTCCGTGCCATCTCTGTAAATACTACATAAATGTATGCAGTCCGTGCCATCTATGTAAAATACTAGATAAAAGTGTGCAGTCCGTGCCATCTCTGTAAAATGTTAGATAAAAGTGTGCAGTCCGTGCCATCTCTGTAAATACTACATAAATGTATGCAGTCCGTGCCATCTATGTAAAATACTAGATAAAAGTGTGCAGTCTGTGCCATCTCTGTAAAATACTAGATAAGTGTGCAGTCCGTGCCATCTCTGTAAAATACTAGATAAGTGTGCAGTCCGTGCCATCTCTGTAAAATACTAGATAAAAGTGCGCAGTCTGTGCCATCTCTGTAAAATACTAGATAAGTGTGCAGTCCGTGCCATCTCTGTAAAATACTAGATAAAAGTGTGCAGTCCATGCCATCTCTGTAAAATATTAGATAAAAGTGTGCAGTCCGTGCCATCTCTGTAAAATACTACATAAATGTATGCAGTCCGTGCCATCTATGGAAAATACTAGATAAAAGTGTGCAGTCCATACCATGTAAAATACTAGATAAAAGTGTGCACTCCGTCCATCTCTGTAAAATACTAGATAAAAGTGTGCAGTCCGTGCCATCTGTGTAAAATACTAGATAAAAGTGTGCAGTCCGTGCCATCTATGTAAAACACTAGATAAAAGTGTGCAGTCCATGCCATCTCTGTAAAACACTAGATAAAAGTGTGCAGTCCATGCCATCTTTGTAAAATACTAGATAAAAGTGTGCAGTCCATGCCATCTCTGTAAAATACTAGATAAAAGTGTGCAGTCCGTGCCATCTCTGTAAAATACTAGATAAAAGTGTGCAGTCCGTGCCATCTCTGTAAAATACTAGATAAAAGTGTGCAGTCCGTGCCATCTCTGTAAAATACTAGATAAAAGTGTGCAGTCCATGCCATCTCTGTAAAATACTAGCTAAAAGTGTGCAGTCCATGCCATCTCTGTAAAATACTAGATAAAAGTGTGCAGTCTGTGCCATCTCTGTAAAATCCTAGACAAGTGTGCAGTCCGTGCCATCTCTGTAAAATACTAGATAAAAGTGTGCAGTCCGTGCCATCTCTGTAAAATACTATATAAAAGTGTGCAGTCCATGCCATCTCTGTAAAATACTAGATAAAAGTGTGCAGTCCGTGCCATCTCTGTAAATTACTAGATAAAAGTGTGCAGTCCGTGCCATCTCTGTAAAATACTAGATAAAAGTGTGCAGTCCATGCCATCTCTGTAAAATACTAGCTAAAAGTGTGCAGTCCGTGCCATCTCTGTAAAATACTAGATAAAAGTGTGCAGTCTGTTCCATCTCTGTAAAATCCTAGACAAGTGTGCAGTCCGTGCCATCTCTGTAAAATACTAGATAAAAGTGTGCAGTCTGTGCCATCTCTGTAAAATACTAGATAAAACTGTGCAGTCCGTGCAATCTCTGTAAATTACTAGATAAAAGTGTGCAGTACGTGCCATCTCTGTAAAATACTAGATAAAAGTGTGCAGTCCATGCCATCTCTGTAAAATCCTAGAGAAGTGTGCAGTCCGTGCCATCTCTGTAAAATACTGGATAAAAGTGTGCAGTCCATGCCATCTCTGTAAAATACTAGATAAATGTGTGCAGTCCATGCCATCTCTGTAAATTACTAGATAAAAGTGTGCTGTCCATGCCATCTCTGTAAAATACTAGATAAAAGTGTGCAGTCCATGCCATCTCTGTAAAATACTAGATAAAAGTGTGCAGTCCGTGCCATCTCTGTAAAATACTAGATAAAAGTGTGCAGTCCATGCCATCTCTGTAAAATACTAGATAAAAGTGTGCAGTCTCTGCCATCTCTGTAAAATACTAGATAAAAGTGTGCAGTCCGTGCCATCTCTGTAAAATACTAGGCAAGTGTGCAGTCCGTGCCATCTCTGTAAAGCACTAGATAAAAGTGTGCAGTCTGTGCCATCTCTGTAAAATACTGGATAAAAGTGTGCAGTCCGTGCCATCTCTGTAAAATAATAGATAAAAGTGTGCAGTCCGTGCCATCTCTGTAAAATACTAGATAAAAGTGTGCAGTCCGTGCCATCTCTGTAAAATCCTAGACAAGTGTGCAGTCCGTGCCATCTCTGTAAAATACTAGATAAAAGTGTGCAGTCCATGCCATCTCTGTAAAATACTAGATAAAAGTGTGCAGTCTGTGCCATCTCTGTAAAATACTAGATAAAAGTGTGCAGTCCGTGCCATCTCTGTAAAATAATAGATAAAAGTGTGCAGTCCGTGCCATCCTGTAAAATACTAGATAAAAGTGTGCAGTCCGTGCCATCTCTGTAAAATCCTAGACAAGTGTGCAGTCCGTGCCATCTCTGTAAAATACTAGATAAAAGTGCGCAGTCTGTGCCATCTCTGTAAAATACTAGATAAAAGTGTGCAGTCCGTGCCATCTCTGTAAAATACTAGACAAAAGTGTGCAGTCCGTGCCATCTCTGTAAAATCCTAGACAAGTGTGCAGTCCATGCCATCTCTGTAAAACACTAGATAAAAGTGTGCAGTCCATGCCATCTCTGTAAAATATTGGATAAAAGTGTGCAGTCCGTGACATCTCTATAAAATACTAGATAAAAGTGTGCAGTCCGTGCCATCTCTGTAAAATACTAGATAAAAGTGTGCAGTCCATGCCATCTCTGTAAAATACTAGATAAAAGTGTGCAGTCCATGCCATCTCTGTAAAATACTAGATAAAAGTGTGCAGTCTGTGCCATCTCTGTAAAATACTTGATAAAAGTGTGCAGTCCATGCCATCTCTGTAAAATACTAAATAAATGTCTGCAGTCCGTGCCATCTCTGTAAATTACTAGATAAAAGTGTACAGTCCGTGCCGTCTCTGTAAAGTACTAGATAAAAGTGTGCAGTCCATGCCATCTCTGTAAAATACTAGATAAAAGTGTGCAGTCTGTGCCATCTCTGTAAAATCCTAGACAAGTGTGCAGTCCGTGCCATCTCTGTAAAATACTAGATAAAAGTGTGCAGTCCGTGCCATCTCTGTAAAATACTATATAAAAGTGTGCAGTCCGTGCCATCTCTGTAAAATACTAGATAAAAGTGTGCAGTCCGTGCCATCTCTGTAAAATACTAGATAAAAGTGTGCAGTCTGGGCCATCTCTGTAAAATCCTAGACAAGTGTACAGTCCGTGCCATCTCTGTAAAATACTAGATAAAAGTGTGCAGTCTGTGCCATCTCTGTAAAATACTAGATAAAACTGTGCAGTCCGTGCAATCTCTGTAAATTACTAGATAAAAGTGTGCAGTACGTGCCATCTCTGTAAAATACTAGATAAAAGTGTGCAGTCCATGCCATCTCTGTAAAATCCTAGAGAAGTGTGCAGTCCGTGCCATCTCTGTAAAATACTGGATAAAAGTGTGCAGTCCATGCCATCTCTGTAAAATACTAGATAAATGTGTGCAGTCCATGCCATCTCTGTAAATTACTAGATAAAAGTGTGCTGTCCATGCCATCTCTGTAAAATACTAGATAAAAGTGTGCAGTCCATGCCATCTCTGTAAAATACTAGATAAAAGTGTGCAGTCCGTGCCATCTCTGTAAAATACTAGATAAAAGTGTGCAGTCCATGCCATCTCTGTAAAATACTAGATAAAAGTGTGCAGTCTCTGCCATCTCTGTAAAATACTAGATAAAAGTGTGCAGTCCGTGCCATCTCTGTAAAATACTAGGCAAGTGTGCAGTCCGTGCCATCTCTGTAAAGCACTAGATAAAAGTGTGCAGTCTGTGCCATCTCTGTAAAATACTGGATAAAGTGTGCAGTCCGTGCCATCTCTGTAAAATAATAGATAAAAGTGTGCAGTCCGTGCCATCTCTGTAAAATACTAGATAAAAGTGTGCAGTCCGTGCCATCTCTGTAAAATCCTAGACAAGTGTGCAGTCCGTGCCATCTCTGTAAAATACTAGATAAAAGTGCGCAGTCTGTGCCATCTCTGTAAAATACTAGATAAAAGTGTGCAGTCCGTGCCATCTCTGTAAAATCCTAGACAAGTGTGCAGTCCATGCCATCTCTGTAAAACACTAGGTAAAAGTGTGCAGTCCATGTCATCTCTGTAAAATACTGGATAAAAGTGTGCAGTCCGTGACATCTTTATAAAATACTAGATAAAAGTGTGCAGTCCGTGCCATCTCTGTAAAATACTAGATAAAAGTGTGCAGTCCGTGCCATCTCTGTAAAATACTAGATAAAAGTGTGCAGTCCATGCCATCTCTGTAAAATACTAGATAAAAGTGTGCAGTCTGTGCCATCTCTGTAAAATACTAGATAAAAGTGTGCAGTCCATGCCATCTCTGTAAAATACTAAATAAATGTCTGCAGTCCATGCCATCTCTGTAAATTACTAGATAAAAGTGTGCAGTCAGTGCCGTCTCTGTAAAGTACTAGATAAAAGTGTGCAGTCCGTGCCATCTCTGTAAAATACTAGATAAAAGTGTGCAGTCCGTGCCATCTCTGTAAAATACTAGATAAAAGTGTGCAGTCCATGCCATCTCTGTAAAATACTAGATAAAAGTGTGCAGTCCGTGCCATCTCTGTAAAACACTAGATAAAAGTGGGCAGTCCGTGCCATCTCTGTAAAATACTAGATAAAAGTGTGCAGTCCATGCCAGCTCTATAAAATACTAGATAAGTGTGCAGTTTGTGCCATCTTTGTAAAATGCTAGATAAAAGTGTGCAGTCCGTGCCATCTCTGTAAAATACTAGATAAAAGTGTGCAGTCCATGCCATCTCTGGAAAATACTAGATAAAAGTGTGCAGTCCGTGCCATCTCTGTGAAATACTAGATAAAAGTGTGCAGTCTGTGCCATCTCTGTAAAATACTAGATAAAAGTGTGCAGTCTGTGCCATCTCTGTAAAATACTAAATAAAAGTGTGCAGTCCATGCCATCTCTGTAAAATACTAGATGAAAGTGTGCAGTCCATGCCATCTCTGTAAAATACTAGATAAAAGTGTGCAGTCCGTGCCATCTCTGTAAAATACTAGATAAAAGTGTGCAGTCCATGCCATCTCTGTAAAATACTAAATAAATGTCTGCAGTCCGTGCCATCTCTGTAAATTACTAGATAAAGGTGTGCAGTCCGTGCCGTCTCTGTAAAGTACTAGATAAAAGTGTGCAGTCTGTGCCATCTCTGTAAAATACTAGATAAAAGTGTGCAGTCCGTGCCATCTCTGTAAAATACTAGATAAAAGTGTGCAGTCCGTGCCATCTTTGTAAAATACTAGATACAAGTGTGCAGTCCGTGCCATCTCTGTAAAACACTAGATAAAATTGTGCAGTCCGTGCCATCTCTGTAAAATCCTAGATAAAAGTGTGCAGTCCGTGCCAGCTCTGTAAAATACTAGATAAAAGTGTGCAGTCCATGCCATCTCTGTAAAATACTAGATAAAAGTGTGCAGTCCATGCCATCTCTGTAAAATACTAGATATTTGTATGCAGTCCGTGCCATCTCTGTAATATACTAGATAAAATTTGCAGTCTCAAGTTTGGTATTATATGAGCATTCCACAACATCTACTATTTGACTCTTGGCATGAACTTCATTATGGTGATCGAATTGATACAGCTCGCCTTGAAACAACCAGATGATTGCATACTGAAATTAACTGTAGCTGCATTGTTGGGTTGCTGCTCCTTGACTTGTCAAATGTATTTGATACAGTCAATTATTAACTTGTAGGCAGCCCCATTGCCACTGGGCTATCAGCAAATATTCCACTGTGGTTTATTACTTAACCTGAAGGCAGATCTTAGGCTATTAGGTAGAATAATGTCACCGGCTTTCATTCTCTAGGTCTTCGGGTGTTCCACTGGGCTCAGTGATTGTCCCACTTTTATTTTCTACCTTTGTGAATAATGGGTGCCTACATTGTGGTGCTCTCAGGTTAATGCAATATGGTAACAACTTGATGCTGCTTTGACTGGTCCTAGTATGACAGCTGTATGTCAGTGCTTTATCATGGATTTAACAATGTTCAGTTATGGTAGTCTGACTCATTTCAGTATTTTAATATCTTCACGCCAAAATGTATGCAGTTTTGGTATCAATTGGCTTCTTTCCACCTGTTTCATACCAGCATATTGCCTTCATGAAATACTCGTTAATTTAAGCTGTGAAATCTGCAAGGCTTCCTGGTGTCTTCTTGGAAACTAGTCTCAAGACTGATTTCCATATCAAGTCCATCATTATAAATGCATTTATGGCTAATTATAACAAAACAGCTTATGGCCCATGCTTTCCTACTGTCCAGCATTGTTTATGTTTTCCATCTACTGACAAACCTTCTTACATCCATCACAACATACAGTAGCCTGTAGCATGATTAGGTGTGTTACTATTGGTATAGCTAATCCATCTTCCAATGCAACCACTGTGAAAATGGTTACAATTGCCTAAGCACTAAAGAGTCACCCAACTAACAGTAGTGCATAGACTGCTATACTCCAGCATTACCTAAGACACTGACCTGGTATACACTGTCAAGACTGGGAAGGTCAGCATTTTCAAAATAAGAGAGAAAAAATACAATGCACAAAGGGAAACAGGGATGAATCCAAAAGTCTTGAACTTGTCCAACAAACTTCTTCAACCTTAGAATTCAAACTTATTCAAAAGGAGTTCATTTTCACCCATGTAATGATCTCATTTAGTAAAAGATATTTGCAGTTTGAATCTACATATTAGGAACCTTAATCAACCTTAATCCAACACATTATGTACCACAGAAAATCTGACCACCTATGAAATGGTCCACCAAACAAAGGACATACACACCTCTGGTCCACTCTGCCCTTTCCACATTTGAATTTATATGTGAAAAGAAGTTAAGGGAAGTCATTTAAACACCTCCCATTAAATTATGTTGTGGTTTGCATGTTGATTTGCTCTGAACTTTATATAACCTTAACAATGACACAACTATTCAGGTCATTACAGCAAATAAAGAGGGATGGATGGTGGTTGTTTTCTAGAATCCCGTTTTTTAAAAAGATGTCATGTTCTCCTATCTCACCTTCCTTCTTACTGGTTGGGATCAGAACCGATCCTCGGTTCTGACTCAGCCGCATTACTAATGCTCAAGGTATTCCACTGGCTTGTGGCTGTATCCCTATCCCATCATCCTCTAGTGCAGCTCCCCAGATCGCATTTGCCGCTAAACAGATTGCAGACTTCCATCTTGGCTCTGGCTAAGTGAACCACTTTATTACCTTTTATTACCTTTTATTGCCTCTTGGAATTGTTCTTTATTAAAAATGTTCTTGTACTAGTTAGTTACTGTAGTTATTGTAGTTAGTAGATTCATTCATTGCTGAATTGTTGCTTTTGGCCGTTATTCCGTTAGGCCTTGTTTTATACCCTATCCCGGTTAACTGTCTTTTGACTAAATTGTTGAACCTGTTTAAATTAGAGGGCTAACTCTACCCATTTTCAGTTAGAGGGAAGTTGTTTTCTGAGTGTAAATTGTTTATTATTGTTTTTTGCTATTCTTTAGATTAGGAGCATCAGCCCATTTAAGTTAGAGGGCTACTGCAGCCTGTTTTAGTTAGAGGGCAACCTAACATTTCAAACTAACTTTTTAAACATTCTTATTCTAGTAAAAAAAAGTTTATTTGTTTCATATACTTCAGAAATTTATAGTTATTGTTGTAGCTATTGTTTTTTGCTCTTCTGTGTGTGTAAATTGTGAATTGTGTATTAACCTGTCAAAAGAGCACAAGGAGACTAAAACTTCGGGTTTTAAAAAGTGCAGTAAGTGCACTCAAAAGATGTCCATTACGGACTCTCATACTGTTTGTGTGTATTGCTTGGGAGCAGTTCACCTGCAGGAATCATGCTCAATATGTCACTTCTTTAGATCTAGAGTGCTATTAGAGCATAGGAATAAGTTGATAGAGGTTTGTTAAAGTCCTCCTTCCAGCAAGCTTTGGAAGAAGGCCCGGGCACATCAGGATCTCAAAAATCTCCTTCAGCTTAATCAGACAAGTCAAAAAGATCTTCTCCCTCTTTGGGACAATTGGAGCCTGCCAAAAGAGTGAGCAAAATTGTTTCTCTGGCTCTGACCAGTTCGGAACCTGTTTCATTGGCACCACCAGTTATGGTGCCTATGGAATTGAAATCAGGACCTGGTCCCCAGAATTGGAACTGGTTAGTCCTGTTCTGAGATCACCAATATTACAGTCAGCCAGATGTCCCACCCTCTCCTCTAGGTTCTCCAGGAGTCTTTTGGACAATGATGTGGATCGAGTGATGTGTAGGCTTCTGAAGATACCAGCACTGGCCAAACTTCTTTTGGCTCTGACCCACAGGGATTCAGAGCCAGCCAAGATTACCCCATTGACATTGATTCCTCCTTTGAGCCGACCTGGGACATCGGAGCCAGAATGCTTGAAGCTGACTGTTGTGGAACCATCGAAGTCAAGAATCATTCCAGTTTCTTCTGCACCAACTACTGCGCTGACATCCTCGGTTCCCTCTCAGGAGTCTAGGAGCCAGCACTCTCTTATTGGGTCCAGGGAGGGGAGTTGTATCAGGCAGTTGTCAGATCCAAACTTACCTCTCGGCTTTGGTGCAGGTGAGCTCAGCTCCTACATTAACTTTGGAGCCAACCCCCTTGGTACCGGTAATTTCTTCTGGCTCTTTGGAGCCAGAGGGATCATCAGATCAGGGGAGGGGGGGCTTTTGAGCTGATGAGGACAGTGCTGCATTCCCAGGCAGCTCCATTCAGAGGATCCAACATTTATCCCCCTAAAGCACAGGCGTCTTTTTCTGCACCACACCATCCACAGCCCAGTGGAGACCTTAGGCCTCAGGATACCCCATCGGGTGAACCCCCTCTCTTCCAAAACCTCTCCAGAATATGCTCCAGAAGAGGTTTCTCATAATAGACTCTGCAAGAGGAAGTACTTGGACTCCCCAGAGGAGTCAGTCACCTTGGACACAGACCTCGATGAGTCGGAAGGGTCCCCATGGTCACCCTCTGAGCATGTCTCCTTTGCAGACATCCTAGAAATCCTTAAACAGAGAGGTGTCTGGAAGCCCATCAATCCTTCTGATGAGGACTCTGTTTACCTGAAGGCCTTTGGGTGTCTCCACCTTTCGATGAGCTCATGGAACTAGTTAGTCGAAAGGCATGGGAGTCTCCAGACGCAGTGGAGCCTGTCCCTAAGAGGACAAATAAGTTTATTATAGCCCCCTCAAATAAGGATTTTTTGTCTAAAGGTGTCCCAGTAGATGGTATGGTGGTGGCAGCAGCCACCAAGAAGGAGCTTTCTGAAACATTCTCTTCTGTCCATCCACCAAACAAAGATTCTCATACAATGGATAGATATGGGAAGCGCATGTTTTCATCAGCAACATTTACACTCACCATAACTAAAGAAAGACCAGTGCAGGTAGAACACTCGAGTAGTGCTGAGAGTTAATTACACCAGTGTGTAATATGAAATATTTCGTATTACACACTGGTGTGATTAACTCTCAGCACTACTCGAGTGTTCTACTGGAACTGGTCTTTATTTATTGTTCATGTTTCACAGTTCCTGGTTGTGTGATTTTTAAGACATTTACACTCAGATCGCTGAACTACCTTATGCATTTTACAAGGCTACAAAGGGATCTCCTGAAGGAGTTAGGATATACTCTTCAAGGTACAGTAGCTGCAGGGGGTTCTGATAAGGTATCATCCCAGCTCTTCACCTTAAACTATGTGGTCAGTTCCTCCATGAAACTTATTTCATACCCAGCAGATGGAGCGAGTAGAGCAGCGAGTTCAGAAATTTCCCTAAGGAGACATTCCTGGATGCGCTTATGTGACTTTGCGGAACCCTTCAAGTCTTCTTTCGTTAATGCCCCATTCAATAGCTCATCCTTGTTTGAGCCAGAAGTTAAAGAGACACTAACCAGGTGTGAACAAGAAGGAAAAACTCTCACTGCCATAGGAGTCCATTGTTCCATACCTTCAAGGCCTTATCCTAAAGGTCAAAAGGGGGGAAAGATGTGGTTCTGTAAAACCCAGAGAGTTTTTCAAGATACACATGGTGACTCTTCCCCCAGGGGCAGAGGGGGAAATACTAATGGAAGACGCTACTCACGTGGTAGAGGGGGTCCACAAAATCACGGCAACAGGGATTCTTTCCATGGCTGGCCCTTTCAGTGCTTCTGAGAGGAGGCCCATCTGTCCAGCTCTGGATTCAGTCATGGGATACTTATCTTTGTACCCAGAAGCCTGAATAGAAATAACAAGTGACAAGTGGGTACAAAGAATCATATCCAGAGGCTACTCTATACCCTTTTCTCTTCCCATCCCAAACATAAAGAAAACCCCAGACGTTCCACCCAGTCAGAGGGATCAAGCAACCCTAAAAATTCAAAAGTTGCTAGAAAAGAGTCATCCAAAAGGTCCCCGCAGACCAAATAGGATCCAGAACTTACTCAAGATTCTTTTTAGTGCCAAAAAGAACAGGGGACTGGAGACCAATTTTGTATCTCAGCAAACTAAACAGATCAGTGAAAAAGACCAAGTTTCTGATGGTAACACTGCAGTTGATCCTTCCCTTTTCAGGAAAAGGCAATTGGATGTGCTCTATAGGCCTCCAGGATGTATACTACACATAAAGATGGACAGACCATCCAGGAGTCATTTGAGCTTCTGGCTGCAGCTAGTCATTACCAGTTTAGAGCTCTGCCTTTTGGTCTCACTACAGCCCCCAGAGTGTTCACCAAACGTATGGCAGTACCCATGGCTCACCTGAGATGTCTAGAATTCTGAGTGTTTCCATATCTAGACAACTGGCTCCTATCTGCCACTACCAAGCATCTACTACTGGAAGTGAGAGACACCACTTTATCTCTTTGCTCTCACCTAGGAATCACAATAAACTACAAAAAATCTGCCTTGTTGCCATTGCAATGTATCATATTTATAGGAGCAGATCTAGACACTGTAAACATGATGGCAAAACTACCTGCAGAAAGAGTTTCAATTTTGAGGCAGCAAGTCATTAATCTTCTCTCCAAGACAAAAGTTCAGATGAGAGCAGTTCTAAAGATCATGGAAACCATGGTAGTAGCTATAAGTTTAGTTCCACTAGCACGCATGCACATGAGAATTCTACAATGGCTACTTACAACCCAGCGGTCTTTACAAGAACTACCCATGTCTCACCAAATTCTGTTAACAGAGTCATGCAAGAAGGACCTTTGCTGTTGGCTTCACTCCACGCATGTGACATCAGCTCAACCCTTTCTTCCACCACAGCCGGTGGTGACAGTGGCCACAAATGCCTCCCAGATAGGATGGGGGGGCATTATCTGGGCAGGACAGTTTAAGGTACTTGGCAGGATCACAAGACCCATTTGCATATCAATGTCCTAGAGATAAGAGCGGTGATTTTGATGTTGCAAGCACTCCAACACTCTCTCCCACTTGGAATAATTGAGATACAGACAGACAACATGTCAGTTGATTGGTACATAAACAAACAAGGAGGAACCAGGTCTTATCCCCTTTGTCAAGAGGCCCTCAAAGTATGGCAGTGGACAATTTCCTCCCAACACTTTCTCATAGCAATGCACATTCCGGGGAGATCCAACGTGATAGCAGACAAACTCAGCAGAGCGATTCCCATGCCTCATGAGTGGTCCCTAAAGCAAAAAGACGCGGAGACGATTTTCTGGAAATGGGGCCAGCCTTGCTGCAACCTTTTTTCCACATCTATGAATGCCAAATCCAGCAGCTATTTTGCCCTGATATCCCTTCCGGGGAATCACCAAGGGATGTACTTGTACACAATTGGCCCTCAGGACTCCTTTATGCTTTACCTCCCTTCCCTTTGATTCCCAAGGTTCTCCAGAAAGCCAGCTCATTGGGAAATAAGCCAATTCTCATTGCACCATACTGGTCTCATCAGATTTAGTTCCCCTTCCATTGGCCTCATCTTCAGGAGGAGCCATGGATTCTGGACACAGTTCCAGACCATCTGACACATATGCCCAGAATGCTCCATCCATATTTTCAGATCCTCAAACTATCAGCTTGGCTGCTCCAATTCCCAAAATAGCCAGGCTTCCTAATCTCCCTCATTCAGTAACACAAATTTTAATATCTTCTCATAAGGCTTTGACCAGAAGATTATATACCAGCAAATGGAAAAGATTTTCTTCCCAGCAATGGCAAAACATATTGACCCCTTTCTGCTCCCATAACTGTTATTCTTGAATTTCTGGCCAAATTGTTTAATGAAGGTGTGGCTGCAGCTACCATTCATGTTCAACTAGCAGCTATATCTAATTTCCATATGAGCAGTCTCGTCCCTAACTATATGTCCCACAAACTTTGTAATGCTTTCTGAAGGGAACTGTTTTGTTAAAGCCTCCCATAAGAGCTCCTCTACCTGCACGGGACCTAAATTTTGTTCTGTCCTATCTGATCCTTCCATCCTTCCCCCTTTTGAACATGCCTCATATTTTTTAAGCTGGAAAACACTTTTGTTGATTGCTATCACTTCTGCTAGAAGAGTTTCAGAACTGCAAGCATTGTGCATCAAGCGTCCATATATGATTTTTCATGAAGACAGAATCTCTCAGAACAAATCCATCATTTCTACTAAAAGTATGTTCAGTCAAACTTAAATCAGTCCATTGAGTTACCAGTTTTTCCCTCACCATGGAAACAAGGCAGAATATATGTTTCACCAGCTGAATGTACACAGACAGTTTTTATTTACATAGGACAAAATACGTCAGGAAATCTGATCAGTTATTTGTGTCATTTTCAGAAGCAAAAAAAGGTGCCCCCATTTCTAAGGTCACACTCTTGAAATGGATCTCAAATTGTGTAACTTATATATAGAAATCTAATGACAAAGCCCTCCCCTTTAGAGTCAAAGGCCATTCTACAAGAGCTATGGCAACTTCTTCTACTTTTCCATCTAGACTGCCACTTGATAGCATTTGTGTTGCGGCGACTTGGGCAATGCCTCATACCTTTATCACTCATTACAAAGTTGATTTGGCCTCCAGGGACATGGCCTCTTTTGGTTCCACTGTCCTGGAGAATATACTCCCATGAGCCACCCAGGAAATATGGTGCTAGAGACGCTGTCCCAACCAGTAAGAAGGAAGGCGAGATAGGACAACATTACATAAAGAAGTTATGTACTCACCATAATGTTCCATGTTTGTTGTCCATCTCGCCTTCATTCTTACATCCCACCCTCCTTCCCCTACCTATAGTTCCTGGAGAACAAAGGGTTTTTTTTCTTTGCCAACAGTGTCTCTGATCTTCTTCATTGTCTTCGTTTGACAATTTCTTAATACCTTAGGGTAGCTATAGTTATCAGCAAACAAGATCTGGGGAGTTGCATGATGGGATATGGATACAGCCATGAGCCAGTGGAAGACCTCGAGCTTTAGTAATGCAGCAGAGTCAACCCAACTATTAAAAATGAAGGCGAGATGGACAACAAACATGGAATGTTATGATGAGTACATAACTTATTTTTTCAAAAGGATGAGATAAAATTAGCCTATGGTATTGTCAAAAACAAAATAGATGAGCTTTTTGATAAGAGATCATTGATGGAAGAGATTGCTGGCTATCTAATGGTAGAACACCTCTGAATTCATTACTTTTTTAGATCCCAAAACCACACAATGAGAAATATGACCTACCCCCCCAAACAGACCCATGGTAGCAAGTGAGAACCATAATGAATTCAGTATTGATGCTTCTGGGGAGAAAAAAAATTAATCTGATTGCAAAAAAAAAAAACACACCCCTCTTACATCCTGGACTCATGATACTTGAACTCATTTACACAAACAATGCCAATTCCACTTCTTTACTTCTATAGCACTAGTTGTATGGGTGCCTTTTCTCATTTAAGCCTACATTGCTTAAAACATAGACTACAAACAGCTCTTTTGTTACAGTATAACTCAACTGCAGTAGTGAGTTTGCAGTATTTTGTGCCATAATTAACCAGTTTAAAATTGATAAAATTATTTCAACTGGACATGTAAGGCATAAAACATGCTTTAAATTTTCAGCTGAAAAACTTTTAAATGTTTAACATTGCTGTCCAGCTTGGGTGCACTCAGGACTGTAATACCTCAGTAACTCTCTGCCAGCAAGTGTTAATAAGTTAAACAAAAACTCCAGGGCAGAGACACAAAAAAGAGGTGTTTTGTTCACAACTCATGGATGCCCTTTATATGGTGCTTTTTATGTGTTATCTCTTAGAAAAAAACTTGGATAAATAAAGGCTAAGATTTAAGACACTAACAACTTACTCACATTTGATCTTTAAGATGTTTCTTTTTACTCCTGATTGCAAAAAACTACAAACAAGCTAATGGGATGGCCACTGGGGCTTTTATGATCCACAGCTTTGCCAACAATATGCTGTCTATCTGGGAAGAGGAGAATGTCTATAAATATGTATTACAGAAGTACATTAAATGTTACCTGAGATTTATAGATGATACCTTTTGTTCCCTGGGATTCTAACCAGAAGAAATTCCAGGATTAATTTGCAATAGTAGCTTCATAAAGTTCTTGAAGTTTTCCTTGAAACATGCAGAATAAATAATTGCCTTCCCAGTTATGGGTGTATAGAGAAACCAGAGGCACTCAGCTCTATGCACTGACCTAAATTACAATCCTGCTAAGGATAATGTTTTATTGCCTGACAACAGCATGCACCCTGACCAAGTGAAAAAGAAATATAACCAACTTTCAGGGTTTCAGAACTACTACAGTAAGTACTTTAGATACCAACTTTCTGCAGAAAATTTATCAAGTTAAAATGAAATATCTTGAATGGAGCATGGAGGCATGGGGCTTTGCTTACTGACAATGTGTTTAATCATATACAAGACTAGGAGTTTATGGAAAGCTGGGTAGTCCTAATACCACCCACCCCCACCACCACTAAGACCAAGAGTGCCTAACACAGGACTCACCAAAGACCTCAGAAACTGATTCTTCAGGAAAGACACAGCTTTTACATATAATACTGACTCCAGAATATTAAAAACATTGTTAAACACAACTAGGAAATTATATTGAAGAACAAGGCAGTTTGTAATGTGTATAAGAGCCATACATGTTTCCCCTATAAGACAGTGAGGAAGAAGGAAATGTTGTAAAAAAGGAAATGAAAATAGAGACAACATGTTGTGTTGGGGCTTCCAGTGTTGCTTCATACTCAAATGTTAATAAATTTGTATAGAAGGACTTCCTTACCACAGTGATCAGATGTTGGTCAAAAGTTAGATCACTGTCCACATAACTTTCCAAATCCCGAACAACTGGGTCAGTTCCTATGGGTGTATTATCAATGTGGTAGTTCCCTGAGGGATTCAACTTTCCAAAGGAAATGATAATGCATTTTTGGTATTTAGCTTTAGTTCATAAGTCTGGCATCAGTTATCTGTTTGGGACAAGCCTTTATGTAAGATGCTGAGTCCTTTGGAGATTCGAGCTCTGCTCCTAGTTTGCAGTCATCTGCAAACTTAGCTAGAGCCCTTTTGTATTGTCTTTTACTTCTGAGAAGTAGATGCCAAATAGGAGAGGCACCAGAACCAAACCCTGGGGACTCCAGTGGTGACTGGTCTTTGTGTGTAGGTAGCTTCCCCTATTTTATTCTCCTGGATCTTATCTGTAAGACAGTTTAGAATCCAGTTGGTGACAAAGCAGTTTATTCCTAGTTTGCTAAATTATTCTACGATAACTGAGTGAGAGATTGTGTCAAAAGCCTTGTTTAGGTCGAGCTAGGTAATGTGTGCTCTTTTACCTTCAGCCATTGCTTTCGTAACCTTTTCAAAAAAGTCTCTCAGGTTGAGTAAGCATGTCCTGGCTTTAACAAATCCAAACTGAGATGAGATCAGTGTCTGCAGGTTTTCGATGTCCTTATTGATTAGTTCCATAATAATTCTCTTTATGGTTTTGCATATGAAGCTGGTAAGACCTATGAGTTTGTAACTGCATGGGTCCTTGGAAGATCCTCCCTTATGCAGGGGAATAACCTTTGCTGTTCTCCATTCACTTGGTACAAAACCAGTCTGAAGGGTAAGGTTGAACAAAGTTGTTAGTGGTTAAATCATGTTTCATGCTATTCAAGATGCATCCTGGGATACTGTCAGTACCAACTGATGAAGTATTTTTTTACTTTTGATAGCCCTTTCAGGACTTTGTCTTGTGTGATTACTGGTGGTGAGTCTGTTTCAGAAATTTCATCATTTCATGTGAGATAGGGAAAAGAGGGAGAGAGGGATAAAGTTTAAGCTGAATTTATTGGCCAGTAGGTTAACTATACTTAAGCTTCAATGTAGGTAGCATTGTTTACAATCAGATCAGAGCATTGTTGTATTGTGCTTCTGAGATTAAAAGTATAACTAAAGAAGGTTTTGTGATTGTCCTTTGCTTGGGTGACTATTTTCACTTCAAACATGGCTTTGGTAGATTTAATCACTTGCCTGAGTTGCTTGTAATGATGACATCTGCATCATTCTGTATTTTGCTCTTCTACTTTTAGCCAATAATCTCTTCCTTTAATTGAAATGCTCATTGATACTGACGTTCCAAAGTGGGGGATTTATTTTAGTGATATGCCTTTCACTTTTCTGCGGGTACAGCCATGTATATACAGCTGTTTACATGCTGGTATAGTTGAGTGGTGTATCTTTCCACATATTTAGTACAGATAACTAAATTTGGTCAGGATTTGAAGCTTGCCAGTATATCACTTAAGAATAGATAGTTTGTCTTGGATAAATTTTTAACAGTACCAGAGATGGAAGTAGTCCATGGTTTCAATTTTATTTTGAAGGAGATGGCTTTGTGATCATATCTAACAAATGGAAAAGAAACACAAGGGATGGTGCAATACATCCCCATATTAATCAGGGCAAGGTCTAAGATATTATTGCCCCAGTGGGTACTCTGGCTAGTTGTTCCAGGGAGTTTGCATTAACAAAGTCCAGGAATCATGGAACAGAGACGATGAGGAAGTGATGGGTAGGTATGGTGTTAAGGAGAGGAATGCAGAAGGTCAGATGGCAGTGGATTTTGCAAAAAGGATGGACATGGCTGTGGTGAATACGTATTTTAAGAAGAGTGGAGGAAGATGCACACAGGTGGATTATATCCTATGCAGAAGGGCCAGTCTGAAGGAGATTGGAGACTGCAAAGTGGTGACAGAGTAAAGTGTGGTTAGGCAGCATAGACTGGTGGTCTGTAGGATGACGTTAGTGATCAAGAAGAGGAGGACAAGTCTGAGAGCAGTGCCAAGGATCAAATGGTGGAAGCTGAAAAAGGGTGATTGTGAGGTGGAGTTCACAGAAGAGTTAAAACAGGCACTGGGGGCAGTGAAGAGTTACTGAATAGCCGGGTAACTACAGCAGAGATGGTAAGGGAGACAGCTAGAAAGGTGCTTGGTGTGACATCTGGACAGAGGAAGGAGGACAAGGAGACCTGGTGGTGGAATGAGGTAGTATAGGAGAGTATACAGAGGAAGAGGCTGGTGAAGAAGTGGGATTGTCAGAGAGATGAAGAAAGTAGACAGCAGTATAAGGAAATGAGGAGCATGGGAAAGAGAGAGGTGGCGAAGGCTAAGGATAAGGCATATGTAGAGTTGTATGAAAGGTTGGACACTAAAGAGGGAGAAAAGGATATGTACTGATTAGCTAGACAGAGGGACCAAGCTGGGAAAGATGTGCAGCAGGTAAGGGTGATAAAGGATAGTGAGGGAAATGTACTCACAAGCGAGGAGAGTGTGTTGAGCAGATAGAAGGAGTACTTTGAGGGGCTGATGAATGAAGAGAATGAGAGGGAGAGAAGGTTGGATGATGTTGGGATAGTGAATCAGGAAGTGAAACAGTTTAGCAAGAAGGAAGTACAGACAGCTATGAAGAGGATGAAGACTGGAAAGGCTGTTGGTCCAGATGACATACCAGTGGAAGCATGGAGTTGCTTAGGAGAAACTGCAGTGGAGTTTTTAACCGGACTGTTCAATGAAATCTTGGAAAGTCAGAGAATGCCTGAGGAGTGGAGAAAAAGTGTTTTGGTACCTATTTTTAAGAATAATGAAAAGATAAAGTGAACAAGCTCTAGCCTGGGGAGTACGCCTTCACCATATGAAAATGAAAAGACACAATAAGGCTACTCCCTCCATGTGGTAGCTAGCTTCAAGATGGTCCGTTTAGCGGGTATTATATATCCCCTTTCTTGTAGTTGCTGGTATGCAAGCACTACATATGTATCCCAGGTCCTTCCTTAAGGGATGGAATTATGAAGAGGCAAAGGAAAACCATATTATCATTATAAACATGAAAAAGGACAGAAGAATAATGAAACCCAAGAGTCCCTAAGATGTATATTTACCTATGCACCAGATAATAAACAAATAAACAGTTATTCAAAAATATTGGCCAGTTTTAACAGTGGATCCTAAAATTAAAAGTATAGTAGGAGAAAAACCCAAATTCACATATAAAAACAAGAAGAACTTGAAAACTCTACTGTGTAACAATAGAACAGAAACAACACAGAGAAGTGTAGTAAAGAAAAAAGGAACTTTCAAATGTGGGAGGTGTAAAGCATGCAAATATATTAATACGACTAATGTGTTCCAACATCCTATCACACATAAAATATATTCTTACAAAGGGAATGGAAACTGCAATACAGCGAATGTGATATATATAGCCAGCTGTGAAGGATGTATGATGTTCTATGTGGGCAAAATGACCAGAAAGTACAAAGAACGTATTTTACGGCATCTAAGAGACATCAATAACAAGATAGAAGTTAATGCTTTGTATCAGCATGTAAAGCATAATCCAGGACATAGCTTTAAATTTATGATATTAACACATCTCAGGTACAGCACGAGGTGGAGATTTATTCAACAGAACTGAAAAAATAGAAATGGAATGGATTATGAACTTGCGTGCCAGTCAAAGTCCTGGCCTTAACACAGTAGTCCCCTTAAAACCAGTATTAAAAGAAAGGAGGCTTAGGGGGCGATAATATACTTCTATCATTAAACCACTAAGAAACAGGACTGAATAACATGACAGTAAAGCTATACAACTAGCTACTAAAGAACATGTGATAATGGACTCCTCCCAAGAGGACAGAATAACCAGTGACATACTTGCAGGAACTCAGGAAGTTAAACTAATTTGGCAGTGTACATAAAAAGACAGATTGGATACAAGTAGTAAGTGTAACCAATGAATAATGAAGGCAGAGAGTCTTATTTGAATATAATACCTCATTGGTCAATACCTACAATACACACAGTATAAAAGGAAGAGCAAAGCAGATAAACACAGGATCTGAAGAAGGTTTACAACCGAAAGCACTTATCCGTTCCTGAGTCTGTTTTTGAACACAAGCAGCATGCTTATTTGAAGTTGGCTTTAGAACTTGGAATATTTTGGAACCAGCTCCAGAGACTTTGCAAACAGGCAGTTTGCTGATTCCAGTTGGCTTCAGAGGAAGGAAGAATCATTTATCCTGGAATTCGTTTAAGTGCACAGGCAGCACGCCGATTTGAAGTTGGTCTTAGACTTTGGAAATTCATTCCAGTGTCCTTGAACATGGGTTGCCTATTGGAATCAATTGGCTTTAGAAGAAGGAAGAGCTTTGGGACTTGTCCCCCCCCCCCCCACACACACACACATTTTACACACAGGCTGTATGCTGGTTACAGGTTTGGAATTGACTTCCAATGAATGAGTAATTTCTTGTCTAATCATATTGAGCCAAGTTACTATAACAAGAAATTTGCTCCGAGGAAAGTGTTATTAGTGTTTGAACCAGTACTTTGAAGTAGGCAATTTGTCATTTTTAACTGAACAGAATTAAAAAATTGTTTTTATTTAAGGAAGGACCTGGGATACATATGTAGTGCTTGCATACCAGCAACTACAAGTAAGGGGATATATAATACCCGCTAAACGGACCATCTTGAAGCTAACTACCACATGGAGGGAGTAGCCTTATTGTATATTTTTAAGAATAAGGGTGATGTACAGCACTGTAGTAACTACAGAGGGCTAAAACTGATCAGTCACAGCTTGAAGTTATGGAAAAGAGTAGTGGAAGCCAGGTTAAGAAGGCAGGTGATGATTAGTGATCAGCAGTATGGTTTCATGCCAGGAAAAAGCACTACAGATGCAATGTTTGCTCTGAGAGTGTTGATGGAGAAATATAGAGAAGATCAGAAGGAGTTGCATTGTGTCTTTGTGGACTTGGAGAAAGCATATGATAGGGTGCCTAGAGAGGAGTTGTGGTATTGTATGAGGACGTCAGGAGTGGCAGAGAAGTATGTAAAAGTCATACAGGATATATACAAGGGTAGTGTGACAGTGGTGAAGTCTGCAGTGGGAGTGACAGATGCATTTAAGGTGGAGGTGGGATTACATTAAGGATCAGCTCTGAGCCCTTTCTTATTTGCAATGGTGATGGACAGGTTGACAGACGAGATCAGACAGGAGGCCCCATGGACTATGATGTTTGCAGATGACATTGCGATCTGTAGTGAGAGTAGGGACCAGGTTGAGGAGACCCTGGAGAGGTGGAGATATGCTCTAGAGAGGAGAGGAATGAAGGTCAGCAAGACTAAGACAGAATATGTGTGTGTGAATGAGAGGGAGGATAGAGGAATGGTGAGGATGCAGGTAGTAGAGCTGGCAAAGGTAAATGAGTTTAAGTACTTGGAATCAACAGTTCAAAGTAATGGTGAGTGTGGAAGAGAGTTGAAGAAGAGACTACAGGCAGGGTGGAATGGGTGGAGAAGAATTTCAGGAGTGATTTGTAACAGACAGGTACCAGTAAGAGTGAAAGGGAAGGTCTACAAGAGGGTAGTGAGACCAGCTATGTTGTATGGGTTGGAAATGGTGGCATTGACAAAAAGGCAGGAGTCATAGCTGGAAGTGGCAGAGTTAAAGATGTTAAGATTTGACTGGGTGTGACAAAGATGGACAGGATTAGGAATCAGTATATTAGAGGGTCATCTCAGGTTGGACAGTTTGGAGACAAAGTTAAAGAGGAGAGATTGCATTGGTTTGGACATGTGCTGAGGAGGGATGCTGGGTATATTGGGAAAAGGATGCTAAGGATGGAGCTGCCAGGTAAGAGGAAAAGAGGAAGACCTAAGATAAGGTTTATGGATGTGGTGAGAGAGGACATGCAGGTGGTTGGTGTGACAGTGCAATATGCAGAAGGCAGGAAGAAATGGAAATAGATGATCCGTTGTGGCGACCCCTAACGGGAACAGCCGAAAGAGAAGAATACCCATCTATGTCAAGCAAAGTTCTTCATTAGCACTCTTTAAGAAAAATCTTGATGAGTGGATGGGAAATCGGAAATACACCCCGGGGATTACTTCTGTGTCTCTGCTGGACAGTGGCACAGGAAAATAACTTTCTTGGTTGGTGTAAGCTATGGAACCTTGCTGGCTAGGCTTACGTAGGCCCTTGGGCCAATAGCCTAGTACCTACCTATGAATCTATGAACCTATAAGAATCTGCTAACATTAGAAACCCTAAAGCCTTTTGTAATAGTTTTAATAAACTAATGAAATAAAGTAAGTCTGTACTACAAAGTCCACTTTCAAAGGAGACTAACTATAATATTGTTTATAAAGCAAATGACCACTTTACTGAAATTCATTCACTCTGCTATATCATTTATTCACCAGGACAATATTCCCAATATTAATACCAAAACTATCATTATCCTATCTGATCAGAACAGAGAAACATACACCCAGACTTCATTCAGCACACTTCAAAATATACTATTCATTCAGCCCATCTCCACAGACTACACCAGGAAACTCCTAAAAAACTAAAACCCAACACCTTAGCTTCTGACCACCTCCATCCAGAATACCTTAACATTGAAGCCTACATGGCTGTCAGTACATCTGTTATCATTAACAGAGCTGCCATTGAACAATATATACCTAAAATATGTAAGCAGTCTTACTTAATCCCAATCCATAGGCAAGGTAATGACTATAATTTTTCAAATTTCAGATGTTTTGTCATTTTATCTCTTATATCACCAATTTTAGAAAAATGTATACACCAACAAATAGTGCACCATCTAAAAACAACCTTCTTTCTCCTATTCATTATGGTCTTAGACCATGTCACAGCACTGAGACAGCTGTTCTGTCTTTCCAAAACACTGCACTAACTCTCATTAAAAATAGCATCCTTACCATTGCATTCTTCTTAGATTCATCCAAAGCTTTTTACACATCTCGACAAAATAGTACTTGAAAGACTCACACAGTTTGACTTGTCTAATGCTCTCTTCAACTGGTTCTCTAGATACCTATCTGACAGGTCACAGTCAGTGTACTGGGAAGACACCTACTCACTCTTTATACCTATCACAGTTGGTGTACCCCAAGAGATCATCCTGGGTCCTATGTTATTCAAAATCTTCAGCAATACTCTTTCCAACCATTTAAAATGGAATGTTGATTCAATATGCTGACGATTTTACCTTAAATTGTCATGCCAACATCTCTTCCCAGCTACAAGAACAAATTCAATCTAACTTTAATTAACTAGCCTACTGGTTGAGGAATCGCAACTAATACCAAATGCCAAAAAAAAACTAAAATATTGCTTTTCTCACAAGCATCCTAGTAAAACTTTCCCCAAAATAAACATAATGTCATAAAATAACACCATCATGGAGTTAGTTGATCATATAAAACTACCAGAGGTCGTTATAGATCAACATTCCAAATTTAATCACCATTTCAATCATTTTGTCAATAAAACTCATCAAAAACTCAACATGCTTGGCAAAACCAAACAATACCTAACCCAAGAAGAACAACTACAAATGACCCAACCTCTCCTACTCTCCAGCCTACTTTGTGCATCTTCTGTTCTGTCTGAATTTCACAAAACTCATCTCCATAGCCTCAAAATAACATATTTGTCATTAGCCAAACAAATAAAGTGAAATATTTGTCTAAACTGGAGAACAGAAAGGTACCAGGCATAAAAAATTGACAGCCAAGAGAGGTAAAACCACAAGAACAGTTTAATGATCGTTGTGTTCCAAACATAGAACACATTCACTCACCATTTCTTCTTACATGATTGCAAACACATTTTCTTTCATACCCCACAACACATAAATACAGTATAATAAAACTTTAAAAATTCAATTAAACATGCTAAATTATATTTTATTTTACTATAATTCCCCTTAGGATATCCTCCTAGCAGCCAAACATTGAGCCATTCCCTCACATGCTATACTATATGTGTATATCTTCTTACTTTTATACCTCCCTTTCCCATAACTATGTCTCTCTTTAGCTCATCCAATCCACTATCCCCTTCTACTAGCACTCTCAATCCCGTCTATATTTTGCTCACTCCACTCTCCTAATGTCTCTTAATTCCTGTTCTGTACCACTTCCTTTTCTTTCCTTTTTCATTTCTATATTCCTCATTCCTGATGGTACATCTATACCTCTTCTCCTTTCTCTGCTTCTCCCATCTCCCTTTTAGACCACTCTTTTCTGCCCTTTCATACCTCCTCCTCCCTTTCTATTTTTTTATTAAAGTTTCAAGTCAAACATGAACAATATTAAATACTTAATAACAATGAGAAGTCACAATTGTATTAAACTGAATAGAACATGAATTAGTTTTCTTATATTGTAAAAGAAAAGGATATAAATTTAATAACAAAACAACTATTTACAGAGGGTGTCTACAAATATACAATAATATATATATATATATATATATATATATATATATATATATATATATATATATATATATATATATACACGCACACACACATATATATATATATATATATATATATATATATATATATATATAGATGTATATATATATATATATATATATATATACATATATATATATATATATATATATGATTCGATTAATATAATATGTCAATAATTATTTGTTTAAGAGGTCACTCAGTCTTTTCCATGCATTATAAAAGGATGTGAGTCTTGTGGTTCTTGTTCTCATTATGATAATTTCCAACTGGAAAACTTCAGTAGCAATGTTTTTGAATTCCTTAAAGGAGGGAATAATGTCACTCTTCCAGTTTCTTATTACTTTCCTTGTGATTGACATTATGCTCCATAAAATTGTATATTTCAATGTTGTAACACATTCGGGTATTGGAGCATTAAAAAGAATCAAGGATCTGGCCAGTATGAACTTGTCAGAGAATAAGGCCTGTAAAAAGTTTATTTCTTCCCAATATCTTTTGATTTTAACATATTCATAAAATATATGTTCCAATCAGCTTTTCCATCTAATTTACATCTCCAACAGATAATTCTAGATTTGGATATAATTTCTAATTTATGTGGTGTATAAAATGATCTATGTATATATTTCCATGAGAACATTTTCCATTTCAGTGAGGATGTAGTATATTTAGATGATCTTAAAATTAATCATTTATCTTCTTCACTTTGGAATTTTTTGTTTATTACTTTAAAATAGTTCCACTATGGTTCTTTAATGTACTGTATCTCAATTCTTATTATTTTATATATTTTGGATAATATATTGTTACTCTCTATCTTTTCTTGTATGAAGATCGTTAAAAGTTCAATAAACTTTGGGATTTTTTTTTAACTGTTGGTTGCATAATTTGGACTCTTTTTTCAACATATTGTACACAGGTTTGAACATGCAACCATAGTTATTTCTCCAGATTAAATATATCTAATATATAAGGGCTTGCTAAAGGCTTCTCTTTTTGCATAAATTGAGACCAATATATTAAGTTATTTATTTTAAATCTTTCCATAGTCAGATCTTTAGAGGATGTGATATTATTTTGTGTGTGGGCTATTGGGAAAATAACAAACAACCATGCTTTGTATGCTGGATTTTTGAGGAAAAAGGTTCTCAAAGTTCTTGTTATATTAATTATGTCTGAGTTGATTTTAGAGTTGGAGTTATTTATAAATTCTTCTTTTAGTATCCAATACATAGAATTATGTGAAGATATAATTTTGTTCGGATGTGTCGAAAAAGTAGTTTGTATTAAAAAATGACTAAAAATAGATTTCCATTTGGCTGTATAATACGAATTTGACCATAAGATTATTGATTTAATGACGGAAGCAATGGAATATAGTTCAAGGTCTGCTAAACTAATACCTCCATTTGACCAGTCCCTAATATGGTTATTTAGTGCTATTCTTGGTCTATTTGGAAGCCATAAAAATTTTAGCGTTATCGAGTTCAATTTTTTATTATGTTTATGTTTTTGGGTGGAGGTAAAGAAAAGATTTTACTATGTATAAGATTTTTGGAAGCATAATCATTTTAATAATAGAAAGTCTCTCATCCATAGTAAAGAAGTATTTATTCCAATTATTTATAAGATTTACTATATTTTCTAAACTACTCTCATAATTGATATCTATTATTTTTTAATAATTTCTGTAATAACTATTCCTAAGTATTTTATCTGTCTTTCTTTTGTTATATATTTCTTTAAAATCTTCTTGTATATCTTTGTTACTATAATTTATGGACAGGATTTTTGTTTCATTTTCATTAAAAGTGAGTCCCAATTTTCTTTGAAAATCTTCTATCAAGGTAAATAGAGTTATAAGGGATTTAATTTTTTTAAAGTTAAAAGAATATCAGCAAACAATTGAATCTTGACTATTAGATCTTTATTCTTAGTTACTCCTTTAATGTCATTATGTGATCTTATGAGATGTTTTGTACCTTTAGTTATTTTTACTAGTTCAGATGTAAATGACCCTATTTTAATATATGAATTAAAATTAGTATATAACATATGTATCAGCTGCATGAAATTTTGAGAAAAGCTACATTCTTCTACTACTAATGAAAGATATTTCCAACTTACAGAATCGAATGCACAGTTAATATCAAGGCTTACTTTTGTTAAATTTTCTTTTGTTTTATTGGCCAAATCAATTAATGACATTGTTAATTTTATATTATATACATTCCTGTTCAGGATAAAGCCTGTTTGATCATTATCAATTAGAGAGGGGAGATGTTGCTTTAATCTGTCTGTATGAATGGCCAAAAATAATTTATAATTAATGTTCGACAATGAGACTGGTCTAGAAGATGAATATTTTACTAGGTTTTTAATATTGGAGTAAGGAGAGAATATCTCCATAAGAGGGGAACTGTTTCTAATTTTTTTACCATATTAAACACTTCTAGTAATACATTTAGGGGTTCTTTATTTTATACACTTCAGGAATGATACCATCATTGCCAAGAGCTTTATTTATTTTTAACTTTTTAATATGTGATTTTATTTCTGAAATTGACATGGGTCTGTCTATATTGTTGATCTGATCCATGTTTAGTTTTTTCTTAGTATATTTTTAAGAAATTTTTGTATTCTTTAATTAGATCATTTTGTAAAATAGTCTTTAAATTCTTTTAGTATATCTTCTAAATCTGAAACTTTTTTATTTTTGGAGGTTGAGAATAGTTCTCTAATATGGTTGGACTTGTTATAAATTTTTGTTCTCATAGCCAGTTTCTGCTTATACTTTGGGTTAACTGAATGATTTATGATTTTCATCCTTTCTATGTTTATTTTTGTTTTTTGTGATTTAAGATCTCTAAATACTTACTTTTTAGTTCATTTATCTGTTGTATTTTATCTGTGTTTGTATTATGACCGTCTAGTTGTATTTTATCTACTTTCTTATGTAGTTCTATAAGTTCTTTGTCCCATTGCTTTTTTTAAAACATACTAAGTTATTCTTCTGCCCTAGATATATGCTTTGAAAGCATCCCAAATATATATCTAAGAAGTATCTAGTGTCTTATTAGAATTTATATATATTTCAGTTTCTTTTTGTATAAAGTCTTTAAATTCTTTTACATTGGTTATATAAGCAGGTATTCACCTTATTGGGATTCTCGAGTTTTGTTTTAATACAAGATGGCATGTTTTGGCATTATGGTCCAAGAGCAGTCATGTTATTGTTTTAACTCTATCTAGATTATTTTTTAAGTTCATAGATATATATAGTCTATCAATTATTGCCTGCATTCCATGTCTATAAGAGTAATGTGCAAAAAAAAGGGATTCTGGGACTGCATATTCCTGAATATCTTTTGTTTTGTTTAACATTCTGAATTTTAAATCTTGACTTTAAGATTTATCAATAAATTTTTAAGTTCCTTAGCCGGTGGAGAAATTTTTTTTGTTGGTGTTATACAGTTGAAATCTCCTGCTATCATTAGACTTCCTCTTGACAAATTTGCTGTTTGTTTCATTTGCTTCTTTATGCTTCTTACTCCAATCCCAGGAAACCAATATAAATTTACACGTGTTTGTTTGTCTTTTTGGCTTTTCCCGGTTAGGGGTCGCCACAGCAGAACTCCAGTCCACTAATGATTGGCAGTTGATTTTTATGGTGCTGAGTTGCCAGCCTGATGCCCAACTTTCAGCGAAGGCATGCCCATTCACGCATGTCTTTTGGAGGCCTCTCGACCATGGGGAGGACATGCAGACTCCACACAGAAGGCACTCCAGCTGAGAATCGAACAGGAGAACCTCTTGCTGTGAGGTTACAATGCTACAGCTGTACCACTGTGGATATGTGTAATGTTTTTTATTAAGTTCTATTGTAACTGAACACATTAGTCCTTTATCATCTATATAGGTATTAATTATTTTGGGAACAGGGATGGGGTTCTTCAATAGTATTGTTACACCTCTCCTTTTTTGTGTATGGTGTGAGCTTGCTAATACAGTATACATTTTGGGGTTGAGCCTATTAATATCACTTTGCAGTAAGTGTGTCTCTTGTAGAAAAATAACCTGGGAATTAAGTGATCTTAACTATCTAAACAGATTCCCTCTCTTATTTCCACTGCTTAAGCCATTAATATTCAGTGATATACAATTTAAACTTGTCATTATGTTAAGTGGTTGGGATTAGAATTTCTTTTTGTAGAGTTCATTTCATTTACCATTTTACTTATCACTCCTCTATATGTTGGTACATTGTATATAGATGAGTATGTTTTGTCCAAATTTATATTTACAAAACTTATTTGAAGAATCTTTGTAGATACCCTAGAATTATAACTAATTCCCATTAATTGTAAAATTAACATAAACCTAACTTCCCCCTCCCACCTGGAGTCTAAAACTCCGTGCTCAGATACAAATACTATCCAAGCATTTCCTTTCATTCCACAGTAAGTAAATTAAGACTGACCATCACTCTGCTTCTAGATTCCTTGCTATTGTTATTAAATATTAGAGCAAATAAGATACACCATTGAATCACTCTCTAGAATATAAATAAGTTTTAGAGTTTGAAGGATAAGCCTTATTCCCTTATATTTAACAAATTTCTGTTAATATAAGAAACTTCAAACAAAAAAAGCATTTTTATCTTGGCATATGAAAACAGTTGAAGATATTCCTGTTAAAGTCAAGTTTTGTTTAACATTCTGAATTTAAATCTTCACTTTAAGATTTATTTACCCATCTTAATTACTTGCTTATTTGTATTGTCCTTTTATTCATTTCTACTTCCTTTTTTCATTCCACCAATCCCTCTTTCCCAATGATGCTATATGAAAGAAATTGATACTAACACAATTGTTTTACAACATTTTTACATTATAATATACCATGTCACTTTGAACTTAAATAATATGAGCTATGAATTTAAACTAATTCTGTAACCAACAGCTTGTAGTTAACATTTTACTAAACTTTAATAATTCAAGATTAATTAGAACATCAGTGCTTAAGTACCTAAGGTTCTAAATTACTTGCAATACCATATTCATGAATCTCTATATAAATATATCAATTACTATGCTTACTTCAAATTAGTTTATAATACATTAGTTGACTGTGGAAGAAATAAGCTACCTTGATAAAAATAATGCAATGCTTAGTAACTTTATATCATATTTTTGTTAATGAGTAATGTTTATGACATACTCTCAATTTGCTTGTCCTTTGTTTCACCAGAAGAGTAAACTTGTCATAAAGTACATCATCCAGTGCATTAGAGGTTAAATAATTACTTTTATAAAGTTTCTATATGTATAACCTTTGATGTTACCATATACAAATTGATGTCTTGTAACACAGCATATTTCTTCCATTCATAAATGCGGTCAGCAACATTAAATATAAAATAGTATCATGTTAATATAGAGACATTGTTTTTAGACAGTGTGTTGTTTACTTAAATCTATTTGTCTCCAGTATTCTATATTAATTTATCTTTATCACCTTTCTAGGAAGTCTTTGCCGTCACTATGTATATTTATTTTAACAATGGGGTAGCAAATATGTATGGTAAAGTAATGTTTTTATTTTATCATTCAATTGTGCTCAGTTTTAAATCTGAGCTTCACTTTGTTTTGCAAGTCCATTCTTTTTTATAGGCTTTTTGTGAAGCCTTTCTGTTTTAGTGTATCAATGGATTATTTCAATTGTTTAGGCTTAAACTAAGCCTTTACTTCATTTTTGTATTTATAGATTAATTTAAATTATAATGTAGTGCTTTTATTTATGTAAGTGTACTTGAAAGTGCTTGTTTGCACAAGAAAACTGTTTAAATACATGTTGCCAGGGCAACCAGAGGTATTTCCTAAGAGCTGCATCCAGACAGGTGCTGCCTTGCCAATAACATCTGAAGGTTTTCTTGTTTTCATTATACTACTACCCTCGCAACCAAGGCAGAAATATGATTCTTTACATCTACTAAAAGGTAGGAGCAATTTTAAAGCTAGCTCATGCATTTTTTTTATTTTTCTTCCCATGGAGCTGCACTGTTATGTCGCAATGCTAATTTAAAGCGTGGTGAGATGCTGGGCTCCTCGTTAGCATGTATTTCATTACATTTCAACATTTCTGACAATTCAACAACTCCTAAATGACGTATTAATTCAACTTTTGCTCAACTAACTCTACATATTGTCAGACCGTCATCATAACAATACAACAATTAATTCTAAATCAATTTAATAATAGTAGCCATTCAGGAGAGTTCCCAAGTGATTGTAATTTTAAATGTATTTGTTTGTGGGAATAATGACTACAATATTCTATTTTAAACTTTCATTGGGCTACTTCTTAGTGGTCTTTTATTGCTATATAGTGTTTTTTTAGATAAAAATTATAGAACATGAAAGTAAATAGTACATGTATATTGTTAGCATGTTATTATATACTTCAACAAAAAAGTTTTCAGACATTGTATTTACTTCTCATATAGTTAGATTTCATCCTTAATGTCTCTATCTGATTGCTAGCAATGGGAAAATAAAAAGGTTATTCATTTTATATCTAAACACATGTATATTTTACTTTATTTAGAGCTGTCTATATGTGTTGGTTGTCTATGACTTACTTATATATCATTGAGAGAAACATATGCTGTTAATAGATTTTAAATGTAAAGGTTTACTTTACCTTGCTTAACTTAGAAGTGCTGGTTAGCGTTAAATGAAGAACAACTTTGGTTATTTGATGGTTGTGTGTAAAATACAAATATTTAAGTAAAGTTATTTTTCTTTTACTTTCTTCTTCTCATTAGTTTTCCAGTTGTTTCTTTCTGCTTGTCTCTTCAAAGAACAGTTATTTCATTCCATATCTTCTATTTTATCCAGTACATCTTTTTGTTTTTAGATATGTTAAAGCATTGTCCAGGTCCTCAAAGATTTTTATTTCATCTATAAGGAAAATGTTTAGCCTGGCTGGAAATAGTAGGTCAACTTTGATTTGATGCTTTTTGAGTTCTTTTATTAAGGATAAAAAGTTTTTTCTTCTGGACATCACTGTAGATGAAAAGTCATTGTCAAACCTTATTGTTTGTTTTTGGATCTTTATAGGGGATTTAGTCCATGCTGTCTTCAAAATTAAGTTATTATCTTGTGTAGAGAAGAATCTTGCTATTGTAGATCTTGGAATTGTTTTCTTTGATAGAGGTGATATTTTAGACAAAGATCTATAAGCACATTTAATACCAAAGGACATGCCTTCTGGGAGATCAAGGGTTTTGGGGATCCAAGTTGTTAAAAAGTTTGTCATGTTGTCATTTTTAATGCCTTCAGGTAAACCAAAAATTCTGATGTTGTTTCTGCATGATCTGTACTCTAAAGTATATATCTTTTTGAGTAACAGTGTATTTTGCTTCAGCAAATATTCCAGGTTATGTTCATCTTCCAACAGTCTTCCTTCAAAGTAATTTAGGGCATCTTCTATGCCTGAGATCTGGGACTTTTGTTAATTTAGTATTTCTTGTGACTGCTCCTGTTGCCCTGATGTATTTTCTTTAAAGTTCTCATTTTTTTGTCCATTTTATTCATTTTAAGTGAAAGTTTTTGTAGGCTCATAAAAACAAATGATATATCTTTCTTTAGTGAAGAATCCTGTGAGGTTCATTTTGTGTGGCTCACCTTAGAGTTTGAAGGTAGAACTCTTCCAAGTAACAATTTGTCAGGAAATTATTAAAATTAACTGTTCTTTTTTGGATATTTCTTCTTTAGATGTTTTAGTTTAGTAATATTTGTTGAAAAAATAAGAAAGGAATAATTAAAAAATGAAATTTCCTGTCAGTGAAATAAAAACTATAGTAAAGCTGATAAAAACTGCTGGTAGTCAGTCAGCATTTTGGCCATGCCCCCTTCCTCCTCCTCCCACTTTCAACTTCATACTAATATTACAAAAAAAAGAAAACATTTTGACTGAAGAGCAAATGACATTCCATATCAATGCATCTTCGATTATCTTATTTTTAAATAATGCCGCATATTTGCTTTGGGTATTCATTTAAATTAAATCATCTGCTTTGCATTTTAATATATTTTCATTATATTGACTTCCTCAATTATTGATTTTACATTTTCTATGTAGTGCTTTTCTCCACAAATCTGCTGAAAAGGGCAACTACCCAGTCAAACCATCCCAGTTAGCAAGTGGAAATAAATACAATAATAACCAAGTGAATAAATACTTATTGCAAAAGTTTGATTTCTACAGCTGGACCTGTGCACCCCTGATAAAAGTAATTCTGAAGACGCCTCTTTGCAATATAAGTATTAGTTAAAGTATGGAATAATAACTTGATACAGTTACTGTAAGACATAAATGAAAATTATTAAGAGATCAAACATACTAGAGGAATAGTTTTCCTGGTCTACATGACAATCACATTCATGTCAAGGATTTGCAGTGTATTCTTGGAATACACAAGGAGAACAACAATTTTGGCCATACTATGATCAGCAGTGGGACTTAAGTTTCCAATCAAAATAGAATAAGTCCATTGAATCCAGTTCTTTCCTCAAGAAAAGTATAGTAAAAATTATATGAAGAACACAAAATGTTCAGCTATATCTTTAGGAAACCCTGCTCCATTCACTGTAAATACTGTTTAAATGACAGATCAATTTAATTCTGCATGCAGTCTCAGACACAGGACAAATTTTTATAATTTCCACTTGTACAGTTTCTGTAAATATGGTTAAAATGGGGAATGTCACATTGTTGGACTCATCAGCACAGGTTCTTTTTTAAGAGATTTAAATTTGTTCTTGTTTCTAAGGCTTCTTATCTAGAGTTCTTTTGGAAATGTGGTTATCTATTGGGAAAAAAAATCACCTAAAATCTCATGAAACTAACGATATGAACTTATTTTCTCTTACATCCAAAAGAAGATAAGACATGTTTTAAAACCCAGGGAGGCTTCCTTATACTTCCTTTTTTTGATCTGCAAATGTTTAACATGATATAATTAAAATAGAAGTACTACAGTGCTTTATGTAAATGAAAAAAATATGCTGCAAACTTTAATATGACAAAATATGAATGGATAGTTTTAAAAATGATGCCATCTTATGTTAACTTGATTGATAAACCTGCAAATGAAAGGAGCAATATAGTGGCCATATCAAAGACCTTTCAGCTTAATATGTGTTATAAATGTTTAGCTAAATCATTCTGAATATCTAAAAGTACAACACCATGTATTAACTGACGTTCTTTTTTTTTTTGCCAAACACCGACGTGAAAGGCTCATTATCATATCAGGATGCAGTACATTTGTGTGTTAAGAATGAGTCCCACTGTTTTATTTCCTTCCTAAAATGCTTGAGAGACAAATAGTTTCACAGACAGGAGGATCATTGGAGCAAGATGACATTGTTATTAATTTGTGCTTGCATGCATTAGCAGTCTTTTATCTTAGACACAGTGGCCGTCTTATAGAAGAGCTTCAAAGTGTGAAGTAGCAAGATGAGTGCTCATTTGTAACAATGAAGGTGATGAGTTTATGCACATCCATTGAACACACATGGAGTCTAGAGGATGTCACACACTTTGTGGATAATAATATAGTTTTTATTTTTAATTTCTTTTACAGTTACACATTTTTTATCTTAGAAACAATATTTTAATTTCATATCAGCTTTTACTTCAATTGAAAGGCACAATCTTTCCACCAGCTATACTAGTTTATGTATTTATAAGTTTATTAAAAATGAATGTTTTGTATTCTAAGACTTGTTATAGAAATCATGTAGTATTTTGCAAACAATATGTGATGCTTTCTTCTTAAGTATTTAAGGGCAAACAGACTTGTTTGAGATATTCTTTCTGAAACTGAATTCTAGTAGTTTTGGATGAATTTTCCTTTAAATTGAACTCTATTGAGTATTTGGATTTAATTATATATCTGAATAATGATAGGACAGTAACTATTTTGTATAGAAAGCCAACATCTGTCTACATCCCTACATCTCATCAATTCTCTGTCCTGTGGAGGATTTTTAAAAATCCATAGACTCTGTACTGATTGCAATTATTCTCATAGAGAATCCAATGAAATAATTGGCAACTATTGACTGGAGCTATAAATGAAAATATTTTAAGAACTTTCTTCATATAATCACAAGTACTGGATAGCAGAGGGAGAAAAAACATATTCATAGTCAAGGGGTGGGGAAGAGAACAAAGAAGTAGTTATTTGGACACCAGGTTTACTTCATTTATACAGGGTACTGTAAGAATTATAATGCATTGGCATATTGGACTGGGTAACAATATTTTGGAACTATTCAAGAAATCTCCACAAATCTCTTATAGCAACTTCCCTTCCCTCTTGGATTGTCTAGTTCATTCTAGAATATTCTACAAACTGGCATGTGAAACATTGTAAGAGAGGTTCAATTTGTGCATTTTGTCACAAGAGTAGCAAACATGAAGTAAATCAACACCATTTTTCCCACAATATAATTATAATTGATATCAGCTCAGGGCTGTATATGGACTAAGATGCTCTTGCTTTAAATATTATATTGACAAGACTTCAAGACAAGTCAAATTCAAATTTTATAACAGAAGAGATATTTGTAACTGATCTACCAGCAGTCTGGTGGCAAATTTTATGCATTTACAAAATTCTGACCAATCTGTTTTATTTAGTTATTTATTTTTAATGAACAGTTTGTCAGATGTTAAGTTAGCATTTGGATGGCATGTTGAAGCAAAGTTTTTTTTTATTTGAAACACAGTAACCTAAAGAGTTCACTGATGAACTTAATACAAAATATTTACTATAAATAAACTGATTATATATTAGTTATTTTTGTATTATCAGCTATTTATTGTGAAATAGTACTTGCTGTGGAATACTATTAATTGTCATTGATAAGATGTTGATTGGTTGAGTAGTTTTCAATATAGTGATTTAGTAACCAAGAAAGCTTCTATCCAAAGTGCTAGTTCATTTTTAATGTGTAATAAGTTTAAGTTTTACTGAAGCTCTTATGACTTCTAAGGCTTTTCTTTGGAAATGTTAAAGGATAGCTTGAGGGCACCAGGGCAGACCTCCCCATTGTGGACCCAAAAACCCTAGGGAGTCATAGTTGCAGGAGTTAAAGTATTGCTTAATCATGAGCAGCACCAACTGCATTTAATGTCCTGCAAATCACAGAATTTATAAGATAAAGTACAAGGTGACTGCATTTCCATCCTAGTGGTATGTCAGGTGTAATATGACACATGCCCCTTTTTCTATATAGAAAAATTAATCAGATTTGTATTTGTCAAAAGTGCATGAGCATCTATATGCAATTAAAACTGCAATGTAATACACTTTATAAAGACAAAATTGTTTCCAATGACTTCAGAAAGTTTACATTTCATGACCTGGGTATCACGACAGACCACCTCTTTGTGGAAGACCTGGATGCCTAAGCATACCTCTCAGCTGTACAGATTTTTGCAGAATGTCCACATTGTTGGCTCATGTTTTTGGTCCAGTTTCATAAAATTGTTGTTTTCTGGCAAATTATTGTCAAATCATTAAAGACTGAAGGTTTCAGACTTCATGCCCTTCAGAAAATTCATGCTAATGCAAAATGTGTTATTCTATCAACTTTGTAAGTTTGTAAGAGCAATATTTAAAAATTGTCCCTATTTTGGGGCCTTTGTCACACTTTTATTTATGGCTTTGTCCAGATTTCTTGCTCTAAGAGGTTGAAAGGTATGTGCCTAAGTAGTACAAAGACAGAATTTGAGTGACAGGCTAGGTTCAATGCATGCCACAAACTAGGTTTATATGTGACATGTTGACTAAGAGTGCCCTTAAACTGAGGCACTGTATCCTTTGGGCGTATTACTAAAAACCTCAGGACACAGGCATTATGGAATTAACACATGAAAAATATTCTGCTCCTCCCTTCGTTAAAGATAAGCTTCGGGGAACTACATACATACCATCTTTCTTTTACTAGGAACTCATTTGTTGAACTAACTGCTATAATTTCCACTCTTACTTTCTTTTGAGTTCCTAGGATTCAATGGCATTACTTGGAACAAGGTTATGCATGAAAGGACAAGAAAACTTTTAGAATGGATACTCTCCTAAAGAATTCTGATTTGTTACTTGGATGTTTTTATAGCTGTCATGAGGTTTGATTTTAGATTTCTTTCTTTACTTATTTACCAGGAGAACCTGGCTAGGTTACATTGCCCTTTGTCTGTGGAAGCCTTTAGAGAACAGCTCCAAGAAATAGTAGATGCACACCTTAAAAGTGAGACAAACTGTTAAGAAAGGCAGAGTGCAAGAATGATGGCATTCATTAAAACAGATATGATGCCCCACTTCTGATACAGTAATCAAGGACGCTGAATCCTCACCACTGACACTGGTGAGTGACATTCACTTGGAACAAAGATAGATACACACAGTATTTTCAGATGCAGCTCTCTGCATCAAGCACAGTTTCCATTAAGAGCACACAGGGAACACACTCAGTCTGGAGTTTCCCTCTCTGTCTTTCTCTCTCTCTCTCTCTCTCTCCTGGCCCCCAGTAGGACTCCCCACTAGCACATCTGTAGAGCTGAATCCTTAGCTAAGTGTCCAAGCCAAATCCTCCAACACTCTCTCTGTGAAACCAGTGCTCTGTGTCCCTGATCCAAGTAACTGACACACACACTCTTTGAGATTTGATTTGCACACACACACACACACACACACACACACACACACACACACACACACACACACACACACACACACACACACACACACACACACACACACACACACACACACATACTCACATACCTGGGAAAGGCTGGCACAGATTTACTCACACTGCTACCCTTTGCCCAGACTATAATGTAGTTTCTGCCACCAGACACCCAAGGCCAGCTACTCTAAGGGTTGTACAAGGGTATCCAATTATACTGAGTGCAATTAATATTAATACAAATGGTAGTGTTTGACCAATGCCACAAAGCTCTCAGAAGTGACCATAGTGTCACCAAATAAATATAAGTACTTTCTAAAGGACCAGCCACAATGAGAAGTTTAAATATATTTAATAATAAAGGAACATGACAATACTAAAAAAAAATCTATGTGCAATAAACACCAGAGTTTCAATCACAGGAAATATTAAAATAACACAGAATGAATAGATTCATACAGATACAGCAAAACAGTACTTTACTAATCTCACCATATTTTCCTGACTGATATAAAGGATAACTATTGCCTTGTTACTTACCAAACCAAGGTAAGATGAAGTAGGTGAGTGATCCTTCTATGTCAGGTTACAAAAACAGACTGCCTTGAGACTTCGGTCTCATCTAGTATTAAAACATCATTTTTGTGCTGGATTACAGAATGACATCACATACATCTGGTCATCTGACTTCTGGTTCCCATACTACCCCACTTTACAAAAAACTGAACCAGAATCTCACACATATGTGTTACTATACATGCAGCTAGAGCTTTCCTAAAATGTGTTGCAGCTTCTGGCAGTCTTAAAAGTATTTATTCCACCCTTCCAGAGTAGCAATTAGTTCACACCCAAGGACAATACAGAAGGCTACCAAGTACAGACTTTGTGTCTCTGGCTGCATTGAGACCTGTGAGATACAATCTTTATGGTCTAAATGAAGTAATTTAGTCTCAGAATATTTTTCTAAAAGATAGCTGGGGCTGAGATTAACCTCTTCTCTTCCAGTATCCTCTGTTACAGTATTAATTTCAACAGTTATAATATAGTATGACATACCGATGTATTTATTTTTTCTGTCCAGCAAGACCCACTGTTGGTACATTTTCAATGCAAGCACCTGTACAAATCAGTTTGATATACAAATGGCATATATTTTTTTACAAAACTCCAGCTAGCTATGCTGGCATATGTTACACATCCACTGGCCTACATCTCCTGGCATTGCTGGCAATACCTCACATTGTCACAACAGAATATATAGAAACCATCATACAAAGTTATAAAGCACATTAATTTCTAAGATATAACATTGATTCACAGATATGCCAGCATGATGGCCACAACCATGGGGATGCCATCTGCTGGCAAAAAAACCTCCACAAATGACATTGCTTTGGAAAGTGTTAGAACCTACAGGAATGTGATTGCACTCATCCATGGCCATGTTGGCTAACATCTATGAATATAGCAGATGACCAAATATGATGAAAGTGCCTTGCTCCTGACAGATAACTCATAGATGATATTGTATGGTCCAATGTGTGATTCAGTCTATCCAGTGAATTACACATATGGCTCATGCATGCCCATATGTCAGAAGGCACATCCAGGCTTATCCTGACTATCTTTGCCATAGCTCTGGTAGACCTAGCCTGTGCCTCCACAGTGGCCCTGCACATACATTTGTTGGCAGCTACTGGCACACCAGTCTCAAGGGGAAGTTAATAACATACCTCTGGTGAGCATTATTACCAACCACCCTTTATAGATCCCTATGACCACAAGTGCTAAGAGCAAATACAAACATCTCTGATCCAGGGGTCAACACATTTCCCTGATCTATAGTGTCCCCCTCAACCTGTCTACTCTCAGATGGTTGTGTATCCTGGGTATCCACAGGCATAGAGACTGTGTCCATACTCCGGGTAGAAGATGCAGGGGTCACACTCTTTGTGTCTATCCCACACTCTGCATCCCATTCATGTGCCAGATCATCCATTGTATCATTATCATAGACTACATATCCTCCTACATCAGACAGGGGGCAGTGTTCCACTGTGCTGTTTCCAGATAAAGAGTTACCAGTGACTACACCAAAGCAAAAAATATACAATGTAAGTAGGATTCTTCAGCACAATGACATATGCAGTTCACATTTTTTCATCTATAAAAACATGATAACATTTAAGACTCCTAACAATACTTTATGCCAGTGGATGTGGAACATAGATCCCTGATGTGTCTGTATATCATAAGTCAGGCAAATTTAATGAACATTACACTGACTGCATGTTAGGGAGGAGATGCAGCTACTGATACTATGAAGTAAGATGGCATGTTTGAGATATCTGCAGTTGAAGATCTCTTGGGCCTGCCCTACCACAACATGCAGCATTGCACTGTGGGATGCCATGGAAATGATACTACCTTTCAGCAAAGCCAGAAACTCCTCCATCTTTTTAATGGGTGGGTTGATTCATTGCCTGACACTAGTTGCCCTCCATTCATGTACCACAGCTTCTGCCCTGTGGGTAGCAGCACATATCATGTGCATGGCACTGTGATGGACCTTTTTGTAGCTGTTGTTCTGACCATCCACTGCATTTACATTGCTGACCATTTCATCCCAGGAATAGTCACAGAAGAGCTGGTCAGTGTCATGAACAGCTAAGACCTGTCATGGAGAAGGAGAAATGTGTATTACCACCTTATTTTCTGCATCTGCAAATT